>NW_025408754.1:0-11979 GCF_002201575.2 Neomonachus schauinslandi | reverse complement strand
TGATGGTGATGGTGGTGATGGTGATGATGGTGATGGTGATGGTGGTGGTGGTGGTGGTGGTGGTGGTGGTGATGATGGTGATGGTGACGATGATGGTGGTGGTGATGATGGTTGTGATGATGGTGATGGTGATGGTGATGATGGTGATGGTGGTGGTGGTGGTGATGGTGGTGATGATGATGGTGGTAGTGATGGTGATAATGGTTATGGTGATGATGGTGGTGCTGATAGGAATGAGAGTGATGATGATGGTGGTGTGATACTGGAGGGAGTATCTGGATGGAGACAGGGAAGAGTGAGGATAGCTGCCCTCACCACACACACACACACACACACACACACACACTCCCTCCCTCTCTCTCTCTCTCTCTCCTTCTCTCTCTCATCCTCCCTACCCTGGTCTTCTCCAGCCCATCTCCAATTCCAACTCCAGTGGCTGGAGTCATGTCCTCCACTGTCCCCAACTAGATGGGATGCATGGGGCCTGGAGATGACAAATTTCCTGAGATGAGAAGCCATGAGTTGTGCTAAGTGACCCCAGGCAAGTGACTTCCCATCTTGGAGTCTCTGCTTCCCTATCTGTAAAATGAGGGGAAAGAGGTGAGATTAGCCTGTCCTAAAAGCCCTTGTGGGATAATCTTCCACATCATGTCTGCAGCCAATGTTTGCAGAACGAGCAGGACTTGCTAAGGGGGAGAAGAATTCCAAATTCCATAATGTGTGCAGCTGGGCTCATGTATCTGTGGGTGGGGTGAGGTGGTCATTGTGACTCAGTGACTCAAGAGCCATGGGATCAGGTCAAACAAACCCTCTTAGTCCTGCTTTCAAGTCTCCCACCATCTGGCCTTATGTCCACCCTCCCCAATATGGATATTTGAGGGTGTGGGACTTCAACCACACTGAGAAATACATTTTACAATGTGATCTGGTGCACACACACATGCACACACACATCTGAAGTGAAACGTTTCATGAACAAAACTGACCTCCAATAAGCACAATGCTCTCAGATATCTTCTATGCTTATTCTATTTCGGAAATAAAAATCTGGTCACAACCTAAGTTTTTCATGACTGGGTAATGGGTCTTAACCTGCAATCTGAAAAACACTAATCTTGAATGCCAGAGAACAATCTGGGTTGGTGTTAGAAAAGGAGTAATTCTTACTAAGTAGAAGTAGACTATATTGGCTTCCCGGGGCGGCGGCGGGGGGGGGCACTCAGTGTTTTACTCCTGCACCCCTCCTCACAGCATGTGTGCATGCATGAACAGACAGACATACACACACAAACAGGCACACACCACTCCCCTTCACTCCCCTTCAGAAAAAGGTTTGGTGACTGAATCTCCCTTTCTCCCTCTGGCTCCTTCTCTTGTGTCCATCTCTGTCTCCCTCACATATAGTTTGGGTCCCAGAAGGTCTGCATTCTTTAGGACATTGCTTCTGGCCTTCCCTGATTAAGCCCAAGGCATCCATCCCAGTCAATGGGAGAGCTGAGATGCTGTCTGATAGAAATTTGTTCTCTTTGACCTTCTCCTGCCCTTGCTCTGAGTCTGTTTCTCATGGGAAAGATAAATGGTTTTCCCACGGTAGTCCCTGAGCATTTCTAGGGTTTTTGGCTGAATACCACTGCAATGCCATCTCAAGTTCTATAGCTGTTAATTCAGGGCTGGAGTGCCTGAGAAGCCCCCACTGGAGTAGGGCTCAGAGAACGTGGTTGTTCCTCTCTAGTTTCAGCCAATGATTGCCATATGGGAAGAGGGACGCAGCATTGCCAGATGTTTCAAATTTCCAGGAGAAGACAGAAATCTGGATATTTTTAAAAGCAAAATCCCTCAGCTCTTAAATGTTAAAACTAATTCAAATACAAAAAAAAAAAAATACTGTGTGGGCCAAATAAAACCTGTCTGTGGGTTGGAGCTGGCTGATTTATAAGCTCTGGTCTAGCCAGATGCTCAGCAGCACCAGCAAGCGGAGGAAGGGACCCACGAAGAGGCTGCGGAGGAGCAGCCCGGAGAGGCAGGAAGGAAGCCAGAGAGAGGCAGCAATGACACCTCTTCCAGGAAGGCCTCCTGACCTACCTCTCTTGATGGAAGACCAGAGCAGGTCCTGGCTAAAGAGTTCAGCGTGTACTCCTCAGGGCTCAAACTCAGGGATACTCACCAGCTTAACAAGGTGGTTGAGTATATATTGTATGAGTCCATTTGGATGGTGTTCTAGAACAGACAAAAAAGCTAATTTATGGTATCAACAGTAATCAGAGCAAGGGTTACCTCTGGGAAGGCGGGGACAGGGCTGACTGGGAAGGTGCTGGAGTGAGGGCATCATTCTGTATTTTGATTAGTGTTTGGGTTTCACAGGGATCTGCATTTGTGCTACACTTAAGATTTGTGCATCTCACTGCAAATTTTACCTCGAAAGAAAATAAGAACTCTAGCTAATCCTATGCATGCTTAAGTATCGGGGCACTGGGGCGGGGTGGGGGAGTGTAGTGGGTCTTCAGTTCCCTTTGAAATGGATCAAAAAAGAAAATAAGATGGATCGATGGAGGGACAGATATGTAATAAAATATTAATGGTAGAATCTAGGTGGCAAATATCTGGGTATTCACTGTAATATTCCTCATTTTGTCCAGCTGTACCGGGATATAATTGATAGAGAACACTGAGTAGGTTTAAGGTATATAGCGTAACGATTTGATACATGCATATATTACAAAACGGTAAGGTTAATTAACATATCCGTGACCTCACGTAGTCACATTTTGTATGTGTGTGTGGCGAAATCTCTCTCAACAACTTTCAACTATACAATATGGTAGTTAATTCTAGTCACATGCTGTACCTTAGATTCCCAGCACTTATACATCTTATAACTGCAGCTTTCACCCCTTTCCTCCCTCCCCCACCCCGGGGAACCCCCAATCTGTTCTCTGTATCTATGTGTTTGGGTTTTTTTTTTGTTTTGATTCTATACATGAGTAAGATCATACAGTATTTATCTTTTTCTGTCTGACTTATCTCATCTAGCATAATGCCCTCAAGGTCCATCCATGTTGTCACAAATGGCAGGATTTCTTTGAGTTAGTGGTTTTGTTCTCCTCCAATAAATACCTAAGGTGGATTTGCTGGATTATGGGCATTTCTGTTTAATTTTTTTAGGAGCCTCCATACTGTTCTCCTCAGTGGCTACACCAGTTTGCATTCCCACAAACAGTGCAGGAGGATTCCTTTTTCTCCACATCCCCACCAACAACACTTGTTGTCTCTTGGCTGTTTTGATAGTAGCCATTCTGACAGGTGTGAGGTGATATCTCACTGTGATTTTGATTTGCATTTCCCTGATGATGAGTGAGGTTGTGTGTCTTTTCATGAAGCCATTGGCTGTCTGTATGTCTTCTTTGGAAAGATGTCTGTTCAGCGTCTTTGCCCATCTTATAATTGGATTCTTTGGGGTTTTTTCCCCACTGGAATGTTTTTTAAACTTTTTTATGTTTGAAAATTTGCATTACAAAATATTGAGAAGAGCAGGACTATAACTAGAGCGACAGAAGAGATCAAGTAGTATTGGATTATAACCCAAACATGAAATAAATATCGATAGATCCAAAATGATATAAATAAATGATTGGATAAAGTCATAAATGTGATGAATGGGAGAAAATAGACAAGTGCCCCATGCAGAAGAGTTCCAAATAATTTATGTTGATATTCTACCCTCAAGGAAATGGAGCACAGAACTCCCTACTTTTTGGGTTGGGCTGAGCATGACGGCTTCCTTCTAAATGGAATAGCATGAAAATTGGGGGAAGAGACTAACTTTGTAATGGAGAAACCTCACCAACACTGCCTCCCAGGGATTAGGACCAGCATTAGCATGTTGATTACGCCCACCATATGGTGTGTTGAAAACGGTACTTATCCCTGTGGTTTTCTTCCCCATGACCCTCGTCTAATTATGGGAAAAGCATCTGTCAATCCTCAGTTGAGGCACATTCTACAAAATACCCACCCGGTGCTCCTCAAAACTGTCAAGTTCATCAAGAACTAGAAAAGTTTGAGAAACTGTCAGAGCCCAGAGGAGCATGAAGTGACATGGTGACAAATATTATGTGTTCCCCTGGATGGGATAGGGGCTCAGAAGGACACTTGGTAAAAAACTAAGGAGATCCTGATACAATGTGGATGTTTGTTAACAATAATACCTTGACATTGGTTCATCAGCTGCAACAAACATACTGTAGCCATTCAAGACGTAACCACAGGGGAAACCGGGTGAAGGGTATATGGGAACTCTCTGTACCAGGCTTGCGACTTTTCTGTAAACTTAAAACTAATCTAAAATAAAAATTTTACTTAAAAAAATCCAAATTCAAAAAAAAAAAATGATAGGATAGTAAAAAAAAAAGTCTGGGCTCACTGGTGTGAACAGGAAACAGCTTTATTCTTTCTCACCCTGCCTTCACACACCATCTGTCTGAGTCTCCTCTTCCTCCCCCAGGGCTATATCTGGAGCAAATCTTCCAGATTTCCTTGCCATTTTGGGGTTTTCCAACTGTCCCAATTTCAGGGGGTCAATAGTCCAGCCGAACTCAATACTAAAACATCCATCCGGTTTCCAAAGTCATTCCCTGTCTCCTGGGGGAGGCCTGAGCTGACAAGCGTGGGGAGGGGGGCATGGCCTCACTTTGTCCAGTCTCCTCTTTGAGTCCTTGGGAAGCCACCTCCCCTTTCCTTCTGCCCACTAAGAATTTCTGCTTCCCTTCCTCAGAGTCAAATTATTGCTGCTGCCCACTGACCACCAAGAACGCACCTGGAGTCACACACGCTGGGTTTATTCCTCACGGTGAGAGGTAGCACACACCATGTGCCAGGCTGCTCTGGGTCCCCCCTACCTTCTTGTCTGCAGTCCTAAACCCCCAGTGCCTCAGAAGTGACTGTATTTGGAGATGGGGTCTTTGAAGAGGTAATTCCATTAAATGAGGTCACATGGTGGGTCCTAATCCGATGTGACTGATGCCCTTCTAAGAAGAGGAGATTAAGACACAGAAAGGGAACAGAGGGAAGACCGTGTGAGGACACGGGGAGGAGGTGGCTCGGATTCTGACAGCAGTTCTTTTTTTTTTTTTTAAGATTTTATTTATTTATTTGACAGCGAGAGAGGGAACACAAGCAGAGGGAGTGAGAGAGGGAGAAGCAGGGGGAGTGGGAGAGGGAGAAGCAGGCTCCCCGCTGAGCAGGGAGCCCGATGCGGGGCTCGATCCCAGGACCCCGGGACCATGACCTGAGCCGGAGGCAGATGCTTAACGGACTGAGCCACCCAGGCGCCCCCTGACAGCAGTTCTGATGTGTTTCCCCCCACACCACCAACCAGCTGGGTATCTTCCAAGTCAAGTCAATTCCGACACTATCTACGTGGACATAGCATCAGATCCCACAGGTTAGGGGCTCAGTCCCACAAGCCGCCCCCCACCCACAGCTCAAATTCCAATCTACCCACAGGCTGTAGACCTGGGTTCCTGCACCCCCCTCCCCTGGTTCGACTGATTTGTTAGAGTGGCTCACACAACTCCGAGGAACATTATACCAATTTATTATAAAAGGACGTGACCCAGGGACAGCCAGGTGGGAGGGGTGCCCAGGGTCTGTTGGGGGATGGAACCCATCTCCAGCTCCCTCCCCTCCGCCCTGCGGAGCCATCCAGACGTCACCTCTTCACAGCAACGATCCGTGGCTCTCGTCCCTCGGGAAATAGCAGGGGCTTTAGGTGAAGACCGCATGCATATTTCTTGTTACGAATGGCAGTCTGACAACAGCAGTCTACAAGCCAAGGAGACACATCAGCGGTAGCAACGCCTTGATCTTGGACTTCCAGCCTCCGGCACGAGGACGGGTGTGCAGGCCCAGACGCTGCAGATGCGCTGAGCTCCAGGAGGTGTGCCCAAATGAAACCATTTTCTTTATAGCATGACAGGCAGGGAGGGACAGGGATTGGCCACCAGCTCAAGAAAAGGCAGCATAACCGACGACTCCTGCAATCCCTTCCGAGCGACACCGGGCAGGTACGCCTCAACTGCGCTTGCAGGCAGAGAAGCACTCGAGGACTTTCTCTCTCTCTCTCCCCTCTTTTTCCTTTCTTTTGCTCTCCCTGCTTCGCACTTGCTGTCTTTTGTCGGGTAGGGGCTGCAACACAGTCCTGCCAGGCGGGAAACCTTGCTCATGGGACTGAGCAGAGAAATGGAGTCAGAGCTGGTTTGGTGGAGGAAGCGGAAACTTTGAATTCGCCACACAGCCCTCCTCTGCCCCCACGGGGCAAGTTTTAAAGGGAGACAGACAGACAGACAGCCAGGTCTCAGGTCTCAGATCTGCCGCTTACCAGCTTTGTGACCCCGGGACTAAGAATACCCACTGCCGAAAATGCAGATGACCGTTCTCACCTCATAAGTCCAGGGACTTCCGGGGACGATAGCTCTTATTTTTCTTAACGAGTTGAAATTCACAAAACGTAAAGTAACCATTTTTAGCATCCTGTTTTGAGGTGCACCCACAGCAAAACAGGTTTCAGTCCTTCTTCCTGTTTACAACTTACCGTCCATTGTGTGGGTAGAATGCATTTTCTTTATCATTTTTATTTTCACGGCCATAAACACCACGACCACTATCATCCTGCTGTTATTGTTACAACTACCCAGGATGTTGGCCAAAGAGGATGGAGAAGGAAAGTTGGATGAGCCTGGAGGACACAGACATGAGTTCGAATCCTGACTCCCTCCCCGTGTAGATCTGTGACTCCATGGAAAACACACCCCTGATCTGACCTTGATTTTTTTTCCTTAGCAGCAAAATGAGGCTAATGATCCCCACTTCCAGATAAAGAAAATGTTATGTATATATACAATGGAATATTACTCAGCCATGAAAAAGGACGAAGTCTTGCCATTTGCAACAATGTAG
This sequence comes from Neomonachus schauinslandi, assembly GCF_002201575.2. Taxonomy (NCBI): domain Eukaryota; kingdom Metazoa; phylum Chordata; class Mammalia; order Carnivora; family Phocidae; genus Neomonachus; species Neomonachus schauinslandi. The sequence continues at coordinate 5,025 of NW_025408754.1, read as the reverse complement.
ATGGACCTAGAGGGTGTTACACTAAGCAAAATAATTCAGTCCGAGAAAGACAAACACCATATGATGTCACTCATGTGGAATTTAAGAAACAAAACAGCTGAACATAGAGGAAGAGGGGGAAAAAAAACAGAGAGGGAAACAAACCATAAGAGACTCTTAACAATAGAGACAAACTGAGGGCTGATGGAGGGAGGTGGGTGGGGGAATGGGCTGGATGGGGGATGGGCATTAAGGAGGGCACTTGCTGGGATGAGCACCGGGTGTTGTATGTAAGGGATGAATCACTGAATTCTACTCCAGAAACCAATATTGCACCGTATGTTAACTAACTAGAATTTAAATAAGAATTTGAAATAGAAACAAAACAAACAAAAAATAATCCCCACTTCATAAGGCTAGATTTTTAAAAGGTTTTATTTAAATTCCAGTTAGTTAACATACAGCGTTATTATACTTGTTTCAGGTGGACAATACAGTGACTCAACACTTCCACACAGCTCCCGGTGCTCATCACGACTGATGCCCTCCTTCCTCCCCATCACCTGTTTCCCCCACACCCCCACCCACCTCCCCTCTGGTCACCATCCGTTTGTTCTGTGTAGTTCAAAGTCTGTTTCTTGGTTTGCATGAGGCTGTTTTTAATTTTTAATTTTTAAATTGTGGTAAAATGTACGTACCATAAAATTTACCATTTTAACCATTTTAAGTGTTCAGTGGCATCAAATGCACTCATTGTGGAACGACCACCACTTCCATCCAATCACAGAACTTTTTCACCTTCTAAAACTGAAACTGTCCCCTTGAAACACCACCTCCGGTCCCCTCTCCCCCAGCCCCTGGCAACCCCCGTTTTCCCGGGACAATGGCTATATTCTATATCTTGATAGGGTTTGGGTATCTAACTGTCAAAATACAGCACTAGTATATTCAAGATCTGTGCATTTCATTTCATTGTATGCAAACCTTAACACAAAAGAAAAAGAAAGGAACTCCAGGCAAAGCTTGAACTCTAGGTAAGGAGGCGCTTGCGTAAGTATCCAGGCTGAAGTGTACCAATGTCTACAACTTACTTTGAAATCCACCCAAGACACCCAAGACGGGCTGGTGGACAGTTAGGTGGAGGAATTTGTTAGCGGCTGAAGCTAGGTGCTGCGTATGCGGGTATTCACGTAAAAATGCTTTCAACTCTTCTGTATGTTTGAACATTTCTCATGATAAAATGTCGGAGGAAAACGCCCCACCTATACGAATTGTCTCACTCGCAGGTTTCTCAATGTCTTTCAGTCACAGAAAGCTTTGGGCACGTGGCAGAAAGTGTGTGGGAAGAGAGGTTTTATTTAAGGAATCACCTTGATTGGTATGCACCGTGATGCAGAGCACATTTGCCATTTTTGGCTCTCTGCATAGGGACCGTTTCCTACGTGGAAAGAAGTGTCTGTCAATCCCAGTCCTAGTGGGAAGTGTGTTCTGCCTCCCTCCGGGGAAGCCTGGGTGCTTGCTGTCCCCACCCTCTGAGATTCTTTTCCACACCACCAAGCAACTCTCCGACACCAGCTGACGTCCTACAGTTCAACTCAATTCTGACATCATCTACCGGGAGGCAGGGTCAGATCCCGCAGGTGACGACTCCGTCCCACAGGACTGCCCCTCCCCCCAGAGGCCAATCCAAGTCCTCATCGTCACCTGGGCTTCTGACCGTCTGCTATATAGATCAGAGGTTCCCAAGCCCCCCTCCTTGGATTTGACTAATTTGCAAGAGCAGTTCACAGAGCTCAGAACAGCATTTTACTTACCCGATCACCAGTTTGTTATACAAGGATACAACTCAGCAACAGCCAGATGGAAGAGATGCTCGCGGCCAGGTACCGGGAAAGCGCATGGAGCTCGCATGCCCTCTCCCTGCATCTCCAGGTGTTGGCCAACCCAGAAACTCCCCAAGCCCTGTCCTTTTGGTCTTTTAATGGAGGCTTCATTATGTAGCTGTGCTTGATGAACTCACTGGCCACTGGTGATTGACTCTACCTCCAACCATCTTCGGGGTTTTCCCAAAGTCACTTATTCACATAACAAAAGACGTTTTTATTGTTCTCCCATAGGAAATTTGGAGGGTTTTAGGACCTCTGTGTCAGGAACTGGGTGAAGACCCAATACATATTTCTTATTATAAATCACAGCCTCACAGGTAGGTAAGGGGCATGGGTTCTGGGCTCGACCCACCGTGGAGTCTCAACGCAGTGATAGCTTGCTCTTGAGGGAGTTAAGGCCAGGATGCTTTGCCCCTTTGTTTCCTGCCCATTTTGGGGGGCTTGACTCTTTAGTTCTACCTGAGATTCCATGAGCTACCCAACATCACGGCAATATATTCCTTCTCCGCCAAAACCAGCCAGTTGTTTTCTGTTGCTTGTAAACCAGGACTTGGAATGGGTGGGGTCACTAACCTGCCATAAGGGCTCAGTGTGTTTACAGGACTGTCATTCATTGGCCACTGTCGTAGTCTGTCGGGTTGCTAGAACAAAATACCATACACCAGGTGGCTTATGAACAGCGGACATGTATTCCTCAGTTCTGGAGGCTGGAAGTCCAAGAGCAAGGCGCCAGCAATTCGGTGTCTGGTGAGGGGCTGTTTTCTCTGCACCATGTGAAGAAATCAGGAAGAGGCGTCTCACTAGAACCCAACCCCACGGGCACCCTGATTTCAGGCTTCCCAGTCCCTAGAACTGTGAGAAATAAATGTTTGTGGTTTAAATTCTCCCGTATGTGGTATTCTTGTTACAGCAGCCCAAACAAAGACCAGACTGGGTGATTCTCTGCTGCGGGGAGCCACCCTGCGCATCTCAGGATGCTTCACTTATTAGCAGCATCCCTGGCCTCCACCTGCTAGGTTCCAGGAGATTCCTCTCTCCCAAGTTGTGACACTCAAAGATGTCTCCAGACCTTCCCTGATGTCTGTATTTGGGACTCTTCTATTATTACTGCTGATTCCGTGACTCTGTGGTAATTATCCAGTGGATTCCAGGGACTCCACTGTAATTACCCAGCTGGCTCTGGGAGCTCCGTGTGCAATTACCCAGCTGGTCCCTAAGACTATGCCATGATTTCCTAGCTCGTTCCAGTGAATTCACATCCTTCAGTGACTCTGCATAATTATGGCCAATTCCTAGAACACTGCCATGATATCTGGCCTGTTGCAGAAATCCAATCGTAATTGCCCAATTTGCTCATTTTATTATGTAGAGTGCTGTTGAGGCCTCAAGTATTTCAGTCCCTTTCCTGGGTACCAGGGACATGGATGGAATTCTGACTCTATCTTGTCCTCAAAGAGCTTACAGGCCTCTGGGAGGAGAGAGATTAAGACACTCTATCACCCAGAGAAATGGCATAGCCAGCACAGAACTTGATGGGACTGTGGAGGGAAGACATCAAGGCTTCCTGTACAGCTGGGAAGCTTGTGCACTGCACAACTCTGGGGTCACCATCCCACAAACTCCATTTTTAGTACAGCCCCCTGGACACTTTGAATGTAAGGAGGCTTCTGAGACAGGCATCCAGGCGTCAGCCAGATACGGTCTGGAGCAGGAGGGTGGAGTCCTGCCTCCTAGCAAGAGAAGGGGGAATGGCCAAGGACCTTTGCAGGCTGGAGGGATGACACGTCCCCTGCTGGGAGAAGGGCTCAGCTTTGCAGCAGAGATCTGAGAGGGAATCCCTGATTCAAGCGCGCTCCATTTGGCGCCATAGATGTCATTCCCACCTCACTTGGGTTAACTGCAGTGACTCAGCGTTACCTCTCTGAGTTAACCCCTGTGCTTTCCTCTCCCCACCCTTCCCTCGACACCAGCCACACTGCTCCCCCTGGCCATCTTTGAATGAGCCCCACACGCGTCCACTGCAGGCTTTGCTCCAGCTGGCCCCTCCGCTCGCTTGGAGCTGTGGTCCCCCAGCTGACCAGCTTCACCTCCCGCTCCAACTGTTGCTCACATGCCACGTCCTCATGCCTTCCCCGGCCTCCGTAGTAACACTGAGGCCCGCCGCTGCCCCCCAGGCACTCTAGATACCTTGGACCTCCCCTCCACTTTCTCATTTTCCAAATCACTCTTCACCTTCTGGTAGACCACGAAATTACTACTGTCCGTGGTGCATGGTCTGTCTCCCTCTGCAAAAATACAAGCTCCCCGAGGGCAGGGGTCCTTGTCTGTTTGTCTGGTGGATCTCAAGAGTCTCAGTAAAGGATCCCAGTACAGGATCAGCAAATACTCACTGAATGAAAAAAATTCATTTCTTTGACTTCAAAGGGAATTTCTTCACTGCGGCCACAAGAGGGAGGACAAGATACATGTAAATTCCATGCGGCCCCAGGGGGGTGGTCTCACGCCGATGAAGAACCCAGTCCATTCCTTGGATTCTAGCACCTCTTTGAAACATGGGAGACACAAAGTCCCCATGTGCCTATCTCCCTGTGTCGGTGGGGATCCAGTCACAGGAGCAACCTGGAGAAGAAACCCACCTCCAAATCATCGCACCACCTGGACACCATCAAAAGACAGCAAGATGAACTCATCGGGGAGGACTCTCATCCAACATTTTGATATTTTGAAACAGACTTAAAAAGGGGATAAAAACTGCTTCACACTCATTAGGATGGCTACTAAAAAAAAAAAAACAGAGAATAGCAAGTGTTGGCGGAGAGAGGAGGAGTTGGAACACTTGTGTGGTGTTGGCGGGAATGCAAAATGGCACAGCTGCTGTGGGATCAGCAGCAGCACGAAGAGATTAACTGATCCGCTCAAAGTTGCAGAGCCAGGACTCAAACACTGAAATGTGGCCTCTGGAATCGTATTCAACACGCACTAAATGCTTCCTCATCCTTCCTATCCTCTATTTATTCATCATCGTTCAAAAGTACTTGTTGAATGTCTACTATATGCTGGTACTCTTCTAGGTGCAGGGACACAGCAGGAAAGAAAGAAAGAAAGAAAGAAAGAAAGAAAGAAAGAAAGAAAGAAAGAAAGAAAGAAAGAAAGAAAGAAA
>NW_025408753.1:0-15268 GCF_002201575.2 Neomonachus schauinslandi | reverse complement strand
TAAAACTAATGATATAATGTATGGGGATTAACATAAGAATAAAAAAAAAAACAGGGTTTCTGGAGGGGAAGTGGGTAGGAGGATTTGGTAACTGACTGATGGGCATTAAGGAGGGCACTTGATGGAATGAGCACTGGGTGTTATATGCAACTGATGAATCTCTAAATTCTACCTTTGAAACTAATAATACACTATATGTTAATTGAATTGAATTTAAGTAATTTTTTTTAATTGGGTCTAGTACAGGGACATCTAAGGTGGTTACACAGGTGCTGGTACTCCCAGGATAGAGTCCAGCTCACTCTAACTTTAGGGTTTCCTCAGATTACCACAAACTCCCTGACCACTCATCTAAAAGTTTAACCTGCTATGAATCCTGCCCACATACAGAGATCTCAGAGCCATTCCACTGCCTCATTCTTAAACATGAAGGTAACCAAGAATCCTTAGGCATTGTTTTTTAAAAATCTGCCACATGAAAGAGAAAAACCAAAATAAATAGCAAAATTGACCTAACAAAGCAGAGATAATTTAAGGAACAAGAGAAAATTTTTAAAACTCAGAAAGATTTGAGAAGATACTGCACCTGTAATACAAAGGTATAAAAAGGAATTGAGCATAGCGGTTCCTCAAAAAATTAAAAATAGAATTACCATATGATTCAGCAATTTCACTTCTGGGTATATGCCCAAAAGAATTGAAAACAGGGTCTCGAAGAGATATTTGTACACCAATGTTCATAGCAGTGTTATTCACAATAACCAAAAGGTGGAAGCTACCCAAGTGTCCCTCAATGGTTGAAGGATATACGGTATGCACCCCTTTGTTTATTGCAACGTTATTTACAATAGCCAAATTATGGAAGCAGCCCAAGTGTCCATCGATAGATGAATGGATAAAGAAGATGTGGTGTGTGTATAGTATATATATGTAGTGGTGTGCATATGTGTGTGTGTGTGTGTGTGTACACACACATATATATATAATGGAATAATATTTAGCCTTAAAAAATAATGAAATCTTGCCCTTTGCAACAACATGGATGGAGCTGGAGAGTATAATGTTAAGCAAAATAAGTCAGTCAGAGAAAGACAAAGACCACATGATTTCTCTCATATGTGGAATTTAAGAAACAAAACAAACAAACAAAGAAAAAAAGAGAGAGAGAAACCCAGAAACATACTCTGAACTAGAAAACAACTAATGGTTACAAGAGAAGAGGTGGGTAGGGTGATAGGTAGCATAGATGATGGGGATTAAAGAATACACTTACCATGATGAGCACTGAGTAATGTATATAATTGTTGAATACTATATTGTACACCTGAAACTAATATAACCCTGTATGTCAACTATACCGGAATTAAAATCAAAAACTTAATTTTAAAAAAAGATTAACCAAAAAAAATTGTAGAGAGAAAAAGAAAATGTGACATGTACATACAATGGAATATTATTCAGCCTTTAAAAGGAAGGAAATTCTGACATATGCTACAACATGGATGAGCCTTGACGATACTATGCTAAGTGAAATAAGCCAGTAACCAAAAGACAAATACTCTATGATTCCATTCCAATGAGCTACCTAGAGCAGTCAAATTCAGAGACTGAAAGCAGAATGGTGGTAGCCAGGGGCTGGGGTGGCAGTGAAGAAGGGGTTATTGTTCCTTGCATACAGTTTCCTTTTTGAAGATGAAAAGACTTTGGGAGATTGGTTTCATAACAATGTGAATGCACTTACCACTACCAAACTACACACTTAAAAATGATTAAGGTGGCAAATTTTATATTGTGTATATTTTATCACAATTTAAACATTTTAATTGAGAACAAAAAAATAATTCCTGGAAATTGAAAGGAATGTTGCTAAAACTTTTAAATGCAATATGAAGACTTAAAGATGAAGTTGAGGAAATGTCTTAGTTCATAGAAAAAAAGGACAATGAGATATAAAATATGAGATTTTTTAAAAAGAGAAGAAGGAACAGGGGCACCTGCCTAGCTCAGAGCATGTGACTCTTGATCTCAGAGTCATGAGTTCAAGCCCCACGCTGGGCATGGAGCCTATTTAACAAATAAATAAACTCACACACACACACAAAAAGGGACAATCCAGGAAGTACAACATCTCATTCCTTGGGAACTTCAGAAAATAATAATAATAATTAAGGAGAAGGAAAAAAGTCAAATCAAGAGAATTTCCCAGAGAGGAAAAATAATGCACAGTTTCAAACTAAAAGGGTCTACTGAGTGCCTAGCACAATAGACATAAAAAGGTATACAATTAGATAAATTAACATAAAACTTCTGAAAACCATGGATCAAGACAAAATCCTAAAAGCTGCCAAAGAAAAATAAATAATAATACAGCCCATCCCAAAGCTGAGGAATTAGTATGACAACAGATCTTTCGTTAGCAACACTTCCAATTAGCAATAATACCTCGTGTTAGTGTACCAGAAGACAATTCAGTAATGGCTTCAGGCTTGCAGGAAAGAGCCTTCATTGTGAATCCCAAACTCAGCTGATACTGAGTAAGAATAGAACAAGCACATTTTCAGATATGCAAAGACTCAGAAAGTCCACCTCCCATGCCTCCTTTTTAAAGAAGTTATCTGAGGGTGCCTGGCTGGCTCAGCCGGTAGAGCATGTGACTTGATCCCAGGGTTGGAACTCAAGCCCCATGCTGGGTGTAGAGATGACTTAAGAATAAAAATTTTTTAAAAAAAGTTATTTGAGTACATTCTCAAGTAACTTCCTCACATACTTTCCTGAGGAGTAAACCAAGAAAAGTACGCCAAACTCATGAGGGAATAAACAGAGAAAGAGGAAGGTATGGACCACATGAACACAGAACCCACATAGGAATAAGTCTAAATAAAGGGAAATGTCAGGGTTATGGTTGTGCAGCAGGCCCAGAAAGCAACCAACTCAGATTGGAGCAGGAAAATAAAGTCCTATAGCAGAGAGGTTTATGAGTTTGTATAGAAGAAAACTTGGAAAATAAGCCTTGAGCATATGATGAAGCCCCAGAATTCAATCTGTAAAAGCAATTAGAAATTTAGTGAGGAAGGAAATATAAGAAAGTCATTATCTAAATACAAAAAAAAAAAAAAAAGAAGAACGGTTCAGGGATGCCTGGATGGCTCAGTCAGCAGAGCATGTGACTCTTGATCTCAGGGTTGTAAGTTTGAGCCCCACATTAGGTGTAGAGATTATTTAAAAATAAAATCTTAAAAAAAAAAAAAAACCAGTTTGTATCAGAACAGGAAGTGATTCAGATTCAAGAAAGGAATTAAATGGTTATCAAGGGAAAAGGAAAATGAAGAGATGGAAGATATAAAAGATACAATGAAGAAGGTATCGGGACGCCTGGGTGGCTCAGTCGGTTAAGCGGCTGCCTTCGGCCCAGGTCATGATCCCGGAGTCCTGGGATCGAGTCCCACATCGGGCTCCTTGCTCAGCAGGGAACCTGCTCCCTCTCTCTCCCTCTGCTTGTGCTCTCTCTGTCAAATAAATAAAATCTTAAAAAAAAATAAAAAAATAAAATAAAATTATTAAAAAAAAAACAATGAAGAAAGTATTTCCTCTCCCGACAAATAGAAAGGCCATCAGAAACTTCAGAGAAAACAACAAACATGTAAAATGGCAACGTACAGATTAAAACAGTGTATCATTTTAGCAATGGATTTTTATTTTTAAAAAGAATCATTTTTTTAGCTTGATGATATAAGCCTTTGAAAATGAAATGCAAACAATCATAACATGGTATTTGGCCCTGCAAGTAAACTGTGTTTGCCTAATAATAGCAGTTTAAATACTGGAGGTTTGGGAAGGGGTTCACATTTTAGAATAAATCTATAAAAATTACAGAAGATGCAGGGAGCCTGGGTGGCTCAGTCAGTTAAGCATCTGACTTTGGCTTAGGTGGTGATCCCGGGGTCCTGGGATCGAGCCCCTCGTCAGGCTCCCTGCTCAGCGGGGAGTCTGCTTCTCCCTCTCCCTCTGCTGCTTCCCCTGCTCATGCTCTCTCTGTCTCTCTCTCAGGTGTATAAATAAAATCTTTAAAAAAAAAGAAATTACAGAAGATGATAGTTACATATTATATAACTAAGATGACATTTAAAATGTGACTTCTATCAGTTAAAAAACTTTGAAAGTAAAAGTACACCTGACAATATCCCAGTAGCAATGACCATGTCAAGCACACAGAGTTTGGTTCCCAATACCATTTTCCAATAAAAGGAACCAGGGCTCATTTTTTTTTTAAGATTTTATTTATTTATTTGAGAGAGAGATAATGAGAGACAGAGAGCACGAGAGGGAAGAGGGTCAGAGGGAGAAGCAGACCCCCCGCTGAGCAGGGAGCCCGATGCGGACTCGATCCCGGGACTCCAGGATCATGACCTGCGCCGAAGGCAGTCGCTTAACCAACTGAGCCACCCAGGCGCCCAGGAACCAGGGCTCCTTGAAGAAATGACTGATGCTAAGGCTGGGACAGGAACATACAAGATAAGCCTAGAGCTAGAACTCTGCAATCCTAGTTCCAGAAAGAAAGAAGTGTTCAAAACAAAACAGAATAAGGGCCGCCTGGCTGGCTCAATTGGAGGAGCATGTGACTCTTGATCTCAGGGTCCTGAGTCTGAGCCCCACATTGGGTGTAGAGATTACCTAAATAATTAAAACTTTAATGGGGCACCTGGGTGGCTCAGCTGGTTAAGTGTATGATTCTTTTTTTTTCTTTCTTTCTTTTTTAGAGAGAGAGAGAGAAACAGCATGAGAGGGGAAAGGATCAAAGGGAGAAGCAGACTCCCTGCTGAGCCGGGAGCCCGACGCGGGACTGGATCCCAGAACCCCGGGATCGCGACCCGGGCGGAAGGCAGTCGCTTAACCAACTGAGCCACCCAGGTGCCCAAGTGTATGATTCTTGATCTCAGATCAGGTCTTGATCTCAGGGTCATGAGTTCAAGCCCAGCAGGGAGCCTACTTTCAAAAAAAAAAAGAAAAAGAAAAAAAACCTTTAGAGAACCTAGTTGGCTCAGTTAAGCCTCTGCCTTTGGCTTAGGTTGTGATCCCGGAGTCCTGGGATCAAGCCCTGTGTTGGGCTACCTGCTCAGCCAGGAGCCTGCTTCTCCATCTCCCCCCTGCTCACGCTCTCTCTCGCTATCTCTCTCTCTCTCAAATAAATTAAATATTTTTTTAAATAAAATAAATAAAAACTTAAAAAAACAATTAAAGGATGTCAAAGAGGGGATAAATGTCAGTAGATAAATCCAACAAACACTACCTCAGTGAAGTGATCCAGGTTAATATCATCAGTGATGATATCATACTTATGACAGTGATAAGTCATACTTATAACACATCCTCTTGATATGATGTGTTGATAATGAAACTTTACCTCCATGGCCTTCCTCTCAAAAGACACATAACCTCAGTCTAACCATGAGAAAAACATCAGACAAATCCACCTGAAGTATATTTTACAAAATACCTGACCAGTACTCCCTAAAACTATCAAAACAATCAAAAACAAAGAAAGTCTGAATCATTTTCATAGTCTTAAAGAGCTTAAGGAAACGTAACACTTAAATGTAATGTGATATCCTAGAGTGGGTCCTGGAACAGAGTAGAGATATTATGTAAAAACTAGGGAAATACAAATAAAGTATGGATTTAGTTGATAATAATGTACCAATACTGGTTCATAGTTGTGACAACATGTAATAGTAGGGGAAACGGAGTGTGGGTTATACAAGAATTCTCTATACTATTTATGCAACTCCTCTGAAAACAAAATAATTCTAAAACAAAATGTTTGTTTTTAAAATGCATATCTGACAGAGGTTGGGAGATAAAGCGGGAAAAGAAGTGAAAGGAAGGATGGGGTGCAAAAAATTATGGTAAATTAAGATCTTATTTTCTTATTCTTAACCCTTCTAAAAGATACTTTTGAAGTAACAATAGCAACAATGTATTTAATGATTATTGCATATGGATAAGTGAAATGAATGACAGACAAGGAGTGAGAGGGAAGAATTGGGAATATTGTTTTTAAGGTATCTACACTACGAGTGAAGCAGGAATAGCATCATTTGAAGGTGGATTTAGTTTAGTTAAAAATATATACCTTTAACTCTAAGACAACCACTGAAAAGAATTTTAAGAATTTTTTACTGATGTGCTAAGAAAGGAGATAAAATGGAATCATACAAATTGTTCATCTCAAACCAGAGAATTCAGAAGGAAGAAGCATCTGGCAATTAATAGAAAACAATAGTAAACACGGTTGACATTAATCCAAATATATCAATAATAACTCTAAATGTGAATGGTTTAATCAACCAATTAAAAGAGAGATTGTCAGAGTGGATTTTTTTTTAAAAAAACAACTATATGTTGTCTACAAAAACCAAATTAAAAATAAAGACACGGGGGCGCCTGGGTGGCTCAGTTGGTTAAGTGTCTGCCTTCGGCTCAGGTCATGATCCTGGAGTTCCGAGATTGAGTCCCACAAGGGGTTGGGGGGGGGGGGTCCCTGCTCAGCGGGGAGTCTGCTTCTCCTTCTGCCCCCCCCATGCTCTCTCTCTATCTCATTCTCTCTCTCAAATAAATAAATAAAATCTTTAAAAAATAAAATAAAATAAAAACAGTATCAAAATACACAAAGCAAAAACAGAACAAAAAGGAGAAAAAGATGAATCCACAATTATAGTTGGAGACCGCAAAACCCAATGTCAGTAACTGATACATCTAGCATGTAGAAAATCAATATAGTTGACATGAAGAGCACTATCAATCAACTTGATCTGATTGATATTTATAGAATACTCTATCCAACAACAAAATACATTCTTCTGAAGCTCACTTGAAACATTCACCAAGATAGATCATAAAACACACCTTAGCAAATTTAAAAGAATGGAAATAACACAAAAGATGTCATTTTAAATTAATATTAGTTGTTTGAACATAAATAGCCCCAGAATGAAGAAAATTGACCTTTATCCTATTACATTTTAATGGACATATGCTTTTAAAAATATCTATTTTCCTTTACTTTTTTTGTTTTTTTTTATTTTAATTCCAGTATAGTTAACATACAGCATGATATTAGTTTCAGGTGTACAATATAGTGGTTATTTTCCTTTGCTTTTTTTGCTTGCTCAACAATATGCCTTCTGATATCCTCTGCCTGGCTAATGCCTACTCATGCTCAGTCCAAACTTAAAAATTAAAAACTTTAATATAGTAAAACAAAAACATAAACAAAGTTAGTAATTGAAAAAAATCTACAGAACATAATGAAATATTTATGACCTAAAGGATTAATGTCCTTAATATATAAAGAGATTTTATAAATCAATAAGAAAAAAAATGAGTAGATTTATTTTTGGCTCTTAGCCCACACAGCAACAAGAATAGTATCTTTAAATCCCAAATCTGGCTGTGTCACTTCCCTACTTAAAGTTCTTCAATGACTTCGCATGGCTCTTAGAATGGAGTCCAAAACTCTTAACACAACCCACATGATCTGGTCCTTACTTACCTCTCTAGACTCTTCTCCCATCATCCCCCACCCCTCCCTCTCTGGACTCCAGTCAGGCTGGTCTTTTTTCAGTTCCTTGATAGCATAACATTTTTGTACATGCTGATCACTTTTCCTAGAGTCACACCACCACTCCCTTCACCTGACTGATGCCCACTCTTTCTTCAGATCTCAGCTTAAATATCATTTCTCAGGGAAGTCTTCTGTCATCAACTCCAGATCATTTTGGATCCTCTATAATATGTGCTCTTCCTAGCCCTTACGCCAACAGATGAAATCAGGTTTCTGAATCCTCAGTGCTCAGAACCATACCCTGAGAAGGGTGACCCTTCCCAGGAATGTGAGGCTTGGGGCAAAGCAACCACTGGCTTCTGGACCTTCTTACCCACACCGTCATGGATGGTGAGGAAGCCCAGGAGAAAGTTATGATGAGACTTTCTCCAAGCTATTAGTCCTTAAGTTTTTTAGAATAGACAACTTTGGGAACATAATGAAATCTATGGGACTTCTCACCAGAAAAATGTGCATAAGGAAAAGTTTCAATAATGTTTTCACAGGTTCGCAATTCCCTAAAGACTATCTATTCACCTCAGGTTAAGAACCCCAATTGTAGGGGGGCGGAGCAAGATGACGGAGGAGTAGGAGACCTGGATTTCATCTCCTCTCAGGAATTCAGCTGGATAGGGATCAAACCATTCTGAACACCTACAAACTCAACAGGAGATCGAAGAAAAGAAGAGCAACAACTCTCTCATCAGAAAAGCGACCACTTTCTGGAAGGTAGGACGTGCGGAGAAGTGAATCCGAGGCGATATTCGGGAGGATAGACGGCGGGGGAGGGGCCTCCGTCGGCCGCTTCTGGCAAGTGATAGAGCCAGTGAGCACAAAATCGGAACTTTTAGAAGTCGGCTCCACTGAGGGACGTCACTCCGGTGGCTAAGCGGGGGGGTGGAACCCTCCGGGACAGTGTGGTCTCAGGACCCTCGGGGTCACACAAAGACCGGGGGTGCCTGAGTGTGGCAGAGCTCCCAGGTATCGGAGCAGGGAAGCCGGCTGCAGAGGCGGAGCCCAGGCGCGGGCTCTCAGCTCGGGGTTGCCATAAACCGTGATCCGCGGCACAGTCGGGCCACTGCTCCTCCAGCAGGGACCCAACAAGCGGCAGATCCGGGGAGACTCACCTTCCTCCCCCGGGAGGAGCCGCGCGTGAGTGCGCCGCAGGGATCTGCTGGGTTTGGAGACTCCACCGGGGGTCGGGTGCCAGAGATAGAAACGCGCGGTCACAGGCCGGGTGAGCACGGAGTGCGGCCGGAGACCGGGGAGACGGGAGTGACTGACGGCTTTTCTCTGGGGGCTCACTGAGAAGCGGGACCCCGAGTTCTCGGCTCCTCTGGGGCAGAGATTGGGAGGCTGCCATTTTCACTCTCCGCCTCCAAAGCTGTAGGGAAAGCTCGCAGGGAACAAAAGCCCCGCAGAGCAAACCCAGCAGATTACTTAGCCGGGAGGGGGCAAGGGCGGGGCAATTCCGCCTCCGGCAGAGACATTTGGAAACCACGGCAACAGGCCCCTCCCCAGAAGATCAGCGAGAACAGCCAGCCAAGACCAAGTTTACCGATCAATGAGAACGGCAGAACTCCATCGCTAGGGGAATAATGCACATAGAATTCATGGCTTTTCCCCATGATTCTTTAGTCTTTCAAAGTTAATTTTTTTTTAACTGTCTTTTTTTTTTTTAATTTTTCTTTTTCCCTTTTTCAACCAACATCTTATCAATCCCTTTTTTAAAAAAAAAAAAAATTTTTATTTTTCATTTTTAGAGTCACATTCTATCCCTTCATAGTAGTTACCCATATTTTTGGCATATATATATAAGTTGTTCTCTCTTTAAAATTTTGAGATAGTTTCTTCTAACAGATCAAAATATACCCTAAATCTCTAGTATATGGTTTTTTTCTACTCCCCTGCCTGATCACATTCTCTCCCTTTTTTTTTCTTTTTTCTTTTTTTAAATCCTCTTCGTTCTTTTTTCAAACAACTTCTTATCAATTCCTTTTATAAAATTTTTTATAATTTCCATCTTTACAGTCATATTCCATCCCTTCATCATATCAACCCTTATTTTTGTACATATATAAGTTTTTCTTTCTTTAAAATTTTGGGAGGCACTTTCTTCTAACAGACCAAAATACACCCAAAATCTAGTGTGTGGCACTGATCTATATACCAGCCTGATCATATTTAATCACATTCTGGTTTTTTGTTGTTGTTGTTTTGTTTTGTTCTGTTTTTGTTTTTTATCTTTATCTTTTTCTTTTTCTTTCTTTTCTTTTTCTTTTTTCTCTCTTTCCCTTTCTTTTCCCACTGCTTCAGGTCTTTTCTGATTTGTTTAGAGTATATTTTCTAGGGATGTTGTTACTCTGCTAGCATTTTGTTCTCTCATTAATCTATTCTCCTCTGCACAAAATGACAAGACGGAAAAAATCACCTCAACAAAAAGAACAAGAGGTAGTACCGACTGCCAGAGAAATACTCAATACGGACATTAGTACAATGTCAGATCTAGAGTTCAGAATCATCACTTTAAAGATACTAGCTGGGCTTGAGAAAAGCATGGAAGTTATTAGAGAAACCCTTTCTGGAGAAATAAAAGAACTAAAATCTAACCAAGTTGAAATCAAAAAGGCTATTAATGAGGTGCAATCAAATATGGGGGCACTAACTGCTAGGATAAATGAGGCAGAAGCTAGAATCAGTGATATAGAAGACCAAATGATGGAAAATAAAGAAGCTGAGAAAAAGAGAGATAAACAACTACTGGATCACGAGGGCAGAATTCGAGAGATAAGCGATACCATAAGACAAAACATTAGAATAATTGGGATCCCAGAAGAAGAAGAAAGAGAGAGAGGGGCAGAAGGTATAACGGAGCAAATTATAGCAGAGAACTTCCCTAATTTGGGGAAGGAAACAGGCATCAAAATCCAGGAAGCACAGAGAACCCCTCTCAAAATCAATAAAAATAGGTCAACACCCCGACATCTAATAGTAAAACTTACGAGTCTCATAGACAAAGAGAAAATCCTGAAAGCAGCTCGGGAGAAGAGATATGTAACCTACAAGGGTAGAAACATTAGATTGGCAACAGACCTATCCACAGAGACCTGGCAGCCCAGAAAGGACTGGCAGGATATATTCAGAGCACTAAATGAAAAAAATATGCAGCCAAGAATACTATATCCAGCTAGGCTGTCATTGAAAATTGAAGGAGAGATAAAAAGCTTCCAGGACAAACAAAAACTAAAGGAATTTGCAAACACAAAACCAGCCCTACAAGAAATCTTGAAAGGGGTCCTCTAAGCAAAGAGAGACCCTAAAAGCAACATAGACCAGAAAGGAACACAGACAATATACAGTAACAGTCACCTTACAGGCAATACAATGGCACTAAATTCCTATCTTTCAGTAGTTACCCTGAATGTAAATGGGCTAAATGCCCCAATCAAAAGACACAGGCTATCAGATTGGATTAAAAAACAAGACCCATCGATATGCTGTCTGCAAGAGACTCATTTTAGAACCAAAGACACCCCCAGATTGAAAGTGAGGGGGTGGAAAACCATTTACCATGCTAATGGACACCAAAAGAAAGCTGGGGTGCCAATCCTTATATCAGACAAATTAGATTTTAAACCAAAGACTGTAATAAGAGATGAGGAAGGACACTATATCCTACTTAAAGGGTCTATCCAACAAGAAGATCTAACAATTGTAAATATCTATGCCCCTAATATGGGAGCAGCCAATTATATAAGGCAATTAATAACAAAAGCAAAGAAACACATCGACAACAATACAATAATAGTGGTGGGGGACTTTAACACCCCCCTCACTGAAATGGACAGATCGTCTAAGCAAAAGATCAACAAGGAAATAAAGACTTTAAATGACACACTGGACCAAATGGACTTCACAGACCTATGCAGAACATTCCATCCCAAAGCAACGGAATACACATTCTTCTCTAGTGCCCATGGAACATTCTCCAGAATAGCTCACATCCTAGGTCATAAATCAGGTCGCAACCGGTACCAAAAGATTGGGATCATTCCCTGCCTATTTTCAGACCACAATGCTTTGAAACTAGAACTCAATCACAAGAGGAAAGTCGGAAAGAACTCAAATACATGGAGGCTAAAGAGCATCCTACTGAAGAATGAATGGGTCAACCAGGAAATTAAAGAAGAATTTAAAAAATTCATGGAAACCAATGAAAATGAAAACACAACTATTCAAAATCTTTAGGATGCAGCAAAGGCAGTCCTAAGAGGAAAGTATATAGCAATACAAGCCTTTCTCAAGAAACAAGAAAGGTCTCAAGTACACAACCTAACCCTACACCTAAAGGAGCTGGAGAAAGAACAGCAAATAAAGCCTAAACCCAGCAGGAGAAGAGAAATAATAAAGATCAGAGCAGAAATCAATGAAATAGAAACTAAAAGAACAGTAGAACAGATCAACGAAACTAGGAGCTGGTTCTTTGAAAGAATTAACAAGATTGATAAACCCCTGGCCAGACTTATCAAAAAGAAAAGAGAAATGACCCAAATCAACAAAATCATGAATGAAAGAGGAGAGAGCACAACCAACACCAAAGAAATACAAACAATTATAAGAACATATTATGAGCAACTCTATGCCAGCAAATTAGATAACCTGGAAGAAATGGATGCATTCCTAGAGATGTATCAACTACCAAAACTGAACCAGGAAGAAATAGAAAACCTGAACAGACCTATAACCACTAAGGAAATTGAAGCAGTCATCCAAAATCTCCCAAAAAACAAAAGCCCAGGGCCAGATGGCTTCCCAGGGGAATTCTACCAAACATTTCAAGAAGAATTAATACCTATTCTTCTGAAACTGTTCCAAAAAATAGAAATGGAAGGAAAACTTCCAAACTCGTTTTATGAGGCCAGCATTACCTTGATCCCCAAACCAGACAAAGACCCCATCAAAAAGGAGAATTACAGACCAATATCCCTGATGAACATGGATGCAAAAATTCTCACCAAAATACTAGCCAATAGGATCCAACAGTACATTAAAAGGATTATTCACCACGACCAAGTGGGATTTATCCCTGGGCTGCAAGGTTGGTTCAACATCCACAAATCAATCAACGTGATACAATACATTAACAAAAGAAAGAACTAGACTCATATGATCCTCTCAATAGATGCAGAAAAAGCATTTGACAAAGTACAGCATCCTTTCTTGATCAAAACTCTTCAGAGTATAGGCATAGAGGGTACATACCTCAGTATCATAAAAGCCATCTATGAAAAACCTACAGTGAATATCATTCTCAATGGGGAAAAACTAAGAGCTTTCCCCCTAAGGTCAGGAACACGGCAGGGATGTCCACTATCACCACTGCTATTCAACATAGTATTGGAAGTCCTAGGCACAGCAATCAGACAACAAAAAGAAATAAAAGGCATCCAAATCGGCAAAGAAGAAGTCAAACTCTCACTCTTTGCAGATGATATGATACTTTATGTGGAAAACCCCAAAGACTCCACCCCAAAACTGCTCGAACTCATACAGGAATTCAGTAAAGTGGCAGGATATAAAATCAATGCACAGAAGTCAGTGGCATTCCTATACACCAACAACAAGACAGAAGAAAGAGAAATTAAGGAGTCGATCCCATTTACAATTGCACCCAAAACCATAAGATACCTAGGAATAAATCTAACCAAAGAGGCAAAGAACCTGTACTCAAAAAACTATAAAATACTCATGAAAGAAATTGAGGAAGACACAAAGAAATGGAAAAATGTTCCATCCTCATGGATTGGAAGAACAAATATTGTGAAGATGTCAATGCTACCTAGAGCAATCTACACATTCAATGCAATCCCCATCAAAATACCATCCACTTTTTTCAAAGAAATGGAACAAATCATCCTAAAATTTGTATGGAATGGGAAAAGACCCCGCATAGCCAGAGGAATGTTGAAAAAGAAAAGCAAAGCTGGCGGCATCACAATTCCAGACTTCCAGCTCTATTACAAAGCTGTCATCATCAAGACAGTATGGTACTGGCACAAAAACAGGCATATAGATCAATGGAACAGAATAGAGAGCCCAGAAATGGACCCTCAACTCTATGGTCAACTCATCTTTGACAAAGCAGGAAAGAATGTCCATTGGAAAAAAGACAGTCTCTTCAACAAATGGTGTTGGGAAAATTGGACAGCCACATGCAGAAGAATGAAACTGGACCATTTCCTTACACCACACACAAAAATAGACTCCAAATGGTTGAAAGACTTCAATGTGAGACAGGAGTCCATCAAAATCCTAAAGGAGAACACAGGCAGCAACCTCTTCGACCTCAGCCGAAGCAACTTCTTCCTAGAAACATCGCCAAAGGCAAGGGAAGCAAGGGCAAAAATGAACTATTGGGACTTCATTGAGATAAAAAGCTTTTGCAAAGCAAAGGAAACAGTCAACAAAACCAAAAGACAACCGACAGAATGGGAGAAGATATTTGCAAATGACATATCAGATAAAGGGCTAGTATCCAAAATCTATAAAGAACTCATCAAACTCAACACCCAAAGAACAAAGAATCCAATCAAGAAATGGGCAGAAGACATGAACAGACACTTTTCCAAAGAAGACATCCAAATGGCCAACAGACACATGAAAAAGTGCTCAATATCGCTCAGCATCAGGGAAATCCAAATCAAAACCTCAATGAGATACCACCTCACACCAGTCAGAATGGCTAAAATTAACAAGTCAGGAAACAACAGATGTTGGCGGGGATGCGGAGAAAGGGGAACCCTCCTACACTGTTGGTGGGAATGCAAGCTGGTGCAGCCACTCTGGAAAACAGTATGGAGGTTCCTCAAAAAGTTGAAAATAGGGCGCCTGGGTGGCTCAGTTGGTTAAGCGACTGCCTTCAGCTCAGGTCATGATCCTGGAGTCCCAGGATCGAGTCCCACATCATGCTCCCTGCTCAGCGGGGAGTCTGCTTCTCCCTCTGACCCTCCTCCCTCTCATGCTCTCTGTCTCTCATTCTCTCTCTCGCAAATAAATAAAATCTTTAAAAAAAAAAAAAGTTGAAAATAGAGCTACCATATGATCCAGCAATTGCACTACTGGGTATTTACCCCAAAGATACAAAAGTAGGGATCCGAAAGGGTACATGCACCCCGATGTTTATAGCAGCAATGTCCACAGTAGCCAAACTGTGGAAAGAGCCAAGATGTCCATCGACAGATGAATGGATAAAGAAGATGTGGTATATATATGCAATGGAATATTATGCAGCCATCAAAAGGAATGAGATCTTGCCATTTGCAACGACGTGGATGGAACTGGAGGGTATTATGTTGAGCGAAATAAGTCAAACAGAGAAAGACATGTATCATATGACCTCACTGATATGAGGAATTCTTAATCGCAGGAAACAAACTGAGGGTTGCTGGAGTGGGGGGTGGGGTGAGAGGGATGGGGTGACTGGGTGATAGACACTGGGGAGGGTATGTGTTCTGGTAAGCGCTGTGAATTGTGCAAGACTGTTGAATCTCAGATCTGTACCTCTGAAACAAATAATGCAATATATGTTAAGAAAAAAAAAAAGAAGAAGAAGAGGGTAGCAGGAGGGGAAGAATGAAGCGGGGGAAATCGGAGGGGTAGACGAACCAT
>NW_025408752.1:0-24742 GCF_002201575.2 Neomonachus schauinslandi | reverse complement strand
GGGGGGGGTCCCCATTGGTCCGGACCTATTCCCCCATCCCCGCCACGCTGCCTGCAGCCACGGCCACTGCTTCTGAGCTCCCGGGCAAGAAGGCCCCTCTGGTGTGAAGGACGCGCCTGTGTGTCGACTTCGTTGCCGGGTACCCATGTTTGGTGACCGCATGTGGACCAGCCCGGCCTCTGCTCTGTCACAGCTCGGTTTGCAGGGTGCTTGTATGGTCACTTCTGTGAAGTCTGTCCCCTCAGGCACGCGGTTTCCAGATCATCTCACCTCACGGTAAAACCAGCCAGATCACAACTGTCCTTGAAATCCTGCTGCCCACCAGGTGGTGTGTCATCGGACGAGATCTCAAGGGAGCAGGACTCCCGTCACTGGGCGGCCAGTGGGGGGTTTGGCTCTGGTGGGTTCAGGCGGTCGTGGGTCATTCGCACGTAGCCTGCAGCAAGCTCCCAGAGGCAGGCATTCTGAAGTGATGTGCGGCCTCGGGAGCAGAGTGTCCGCAGGGTGAGAAGGGGCATAGGTTTTGGGGTTCTGGGCAGGGGCTTCCAGTGTCACTCGTACCACCTGTTAGTCTGTACTGAAGCTTGTGTTTGGAGAAGAGGTCTACTCCTTCACAGCTCAAAGCCCTGGACCAGATCGTCCAGAAATTGCCTTTAGAATTCTCCGAATGGGTGTTTATTTGCATCTATATGGGTCGATTTACGTGGAGTAGCATTCACTCTTATTTTAGCTATCTGAAATACATTCCCTTACACAATATTTTCCCTTTTCTGGAAAATCAGAATGCTTTGACTTGCTTTGACACATGCTTTTTAATCACATGCTTTGACTTGATTTTTCCACTCTTATGGGGGACCCAGCATGTGATTCCCAGTCTCCCCTGGGCAAATTGTGTG
The DNA here is from genome assembly GCF_002201575.2 of Neomonachus schauinslandi. Lineage (NCBI taxonomy): Eukaryota > Metazoa > Chordata > Mammalia > Carnivora > Phocidae > Neomonachus > Neomonachus schauinslandi. The sequence continues at coordinate 23,846 of NW_025408752.1, read as the reverse complement.
CTCTCATGCTTGTATTTCTGGGGTGCTGGGTGTTCTTGCCTCATTTTCGTTGAGGTAGTAACCTTGGGCATGGGAAGTGACCTGAACCCTGGAGTTCCCATCCTCCCTCACCTCCCCACTCAGATGGGTGCGTTGGTGGATGAGATGTGCCCCAGGACCATTGTTCTCTGAGAGCTTTGATACTCTGCTGAGCCCAGTCACACTTTTTTTTTTTTTTTTAAAGATTTTATTTATTTATTTGACAGAGAAAGACACGGCGAGAGAGGGAACACAAACGGGGATTGGGAGAGGGAGAAGCAAACTCCCTGCCGAGCAGGGAGCCCGATGCGGGACTCGATCCAGGGACTCCAGGATCATGACCTGAGCCAAAGGCGTCGCTTAACCAACTGAGCCACCCAGGCGCCCACACTTTTTTTTTTTTTAAGATTTTATTTATTTGAGAGAGAGAACGAGCAGGAGCGGGAGAGGGAGAAGCAGGCTCCCTACTTAGCAGGGAGCCCAATGTGGGACTTGATCCCTGGACCCAGGGACCATGACCCGAGCGGAAGGCAGACGCTTCACCGACTGAGCCACCCAGGCACCCCAGCCCTGTTGTACTTGAAATATGCCCACGTCGGTCTTCAAAGCCTGGTGTTGCACGTGCCTGGTTGGCCTGGCTCCCCTGCTGCCCCGGCCTCTCCTGTGCCCACGGGTGTGGGACTACCCGAGCCTCCGGGATGTGCGGCCCCAAGGGCGCTGTTTTCACCGCTTTCGCTTGCCTTTGCTGTTGTGCTTCAGGCTCTTAGAGATAAATATCAGTTTGTGTTAGAGCTCGTGTGAACGTTTGACACAGCTGTGTCCATTTTAACGGGATCTGGGGTTGTCTGAATCTCTTTTGCAACCTAGGGATACCTGGACGTGTGGTAGGTGTTTGACTTCGGAGGATTTGCTGAATGCAGGATTTCTGAGGAATCTTCCCCTCAAACGCAGGGGAGAGTGATCACTGAGTGTGGGTGCTGGCTACGGCCACCACGTGTCGTGCTCTGGTGGATTTTGGGGACGCGGACCTGGCTGAGAGCTGCCTGGTGGCCCTGACCTGTCCCTTTCTTCTAACAGGCTGTGGTGGTGCCTCAGGGTGGAGGACAGCTGTGGATCTTTGGAGGGGAGTTTGCTTCTCCCGACGGAGAGCAGTTCTACCACTACAAGGATCTCTGGGTGCTGCACTTGGCCACCAAGACCTGGGAGCAAGTAAGGTAAGGTGCTGGGTAGTGAGCCTGACCTCTGGGCCTGGCTCCTGTCCTGTGCGCCATTCTGCGTTCATGGTGACGCAGTCCTAGCCCTTGGAATTCCGGGGCTCTGTGGAGCACGATTGCAGAGCCCTGAGTGGCCAGTCTCGCTGGTGACTGAGGGCAGGGGAGAGCTCGCCTTTTTCTCTAGACCCTTCTCAGAGAAGTCCAGCCTGGCGACAGCCACCTGACCACCTGACTTTGTGGAAGGCGTTTCCGGCCTTGCTGGGAGCAGCGCATTATCCCTGCTAGTTTTCCCATCCACCCTCAGCACCTATATGGACCGTCCGGAATGCAGTTACCCTCCCGCGCCATCTGTGGATCCCTTTGGAGGCAGCTCTGGGTTTCAGCTTGCTGGCAGTGGACCTGTGGTATTCACTACAAGGGAGCGCTCTTCTTAGGTCTAGTCGACCTAGAAATAGCAGAGCTGGGAAGAGGAGAGGAGGGATGGGGAGAGCTTTCTTGCTGCTCTTCAGTAAACCAGGCTCAGCCGTCGCCAGTGCTTGATGTCTGCCCTTGTCTGTGACATTGATAATGGGTTTGTCACATGTGTACCACATTCACCGCCGGTCAGAGCTGCACGTCAGAAGAATGACAGATGGAAAGTAGGGTTAGTTGGCTCCATGCTTCGGGGGTGCACATGCCCTGTGGCCAGGGCCACGCACACCACGCTCCCTGGGTACCGTCTCTGCTTTCAAAACCGCAGACCAGAGCTTCCTCCCGTGCTGGAGTGGGCGGCTGGATTGCAGAGTTCAGTCATGGTGCAGAGCCCTTTTTGGGGCCTAGGACTTTGGTGGGAAGAGAGCCTCACTCTCTGGAGGCTGTGCTTGGTTGTTTGATGAGGAGCCATTGAGGAGGCCGCTGATGCCAGGCTGTGCAGGCCTGGGACGTTTGCACCGTTGAGTCTGCTGTGTGTGTGGAAGTGTCTGTAGCCGCAGGCTCAGCAAAGCCGCTGGAGGGGTTAAGCCGTCCTCCTGAGGTCGGAACCGGGGAGCCTTGGGGTGCGCTACCGAGTACTGACTTCATTTCCCTTCCTCTTACTTGCTTTTTGTCTTGGCAGGCACAGCAGTTCCAATTATTTTCATATCAGAAATTGATTTTGTTATGTATATGTGGAAACTTGGTCATTTATCCTCAATTGAAAAAGTATTTAGGCCCAGGGCACACCATCTTTGTTCCTCTTGCTTTGCTTCAGTTCTTTTAAAAACCCAATTGTTATTTATTGCCTGTCCATCTTTGGTGAATTGATTCAAGATATTTTCTTAGCATTTTCATCAGTTTGAGTAGCGTTTTGTTGGCAATTCGTGGGTGGGTGAAGGACCGTTCGGGCTCCGTGGGACAATACTGCCCTCTGCCAGCGGCTCAGCGGGGCCTGTGCTCCTGGTGGCTGTGGGGACGTCCTCAGCTGCTTTGCCATGGCCACACTTCCTCGTGGCCTTCAGCCCTTCCCGGTTCTGGGGCACGTACTGTGGGTGTGTAACACGGAAGCGGGGGGCACTAGAGACACATGGCCACTCGGGGATGTGCCCTTCGAGGGGTTTGCTGTGGCCACTGTCTCCCAGCCGGCCGGGGACAGCTGCCCTTGCCTCTGTGCGACCCAGGGCTGTCGGCCCCAGCATGTGTGCACGGTGTCCACGGCTTCCGTCCCGTGTTGGAAATTATCTCTGCGAAACAGATCCCTCGCTGCTTGAATGCTTATTGTAATGATGCAAGAGTTTTTGGAAAGTATGTCGTCGAGCCTGTTAGAAGCTAACAGGAAACTGCAAGGTGCATCCCATCGGCATTCTTAAGCCTCTGCTTAGTCTGGATGGAGTGGCAGGGCTGGAAAAGGAGGAGGTGCTTTGCTTTTCTTTGTGTCTAAGTTGTTCTTCCAGCCTTCTTTCTGGGTGAGGACCCTGGTTCTGGTGGTGAGCGTCACGTGATCTGTCCATGGCGCCACGTGGCAGTGTCCACCTGACTAGAAGGTGCGGCCTGCAAGTCAGGAGATAGAGGGTTCTGTCCCCAGCTCTGCTTCTGATTTTGCTTGCCGGGAGATTATTATTTATTGTTATTATTTTTTTTCCTAAAGATTTTTTATTTATTTATTTGACAGAAAGGGACACAGCAAGAGAGGGAACACAAGCAAGGGGAGTGGGAGAGGGAGAAGCAGGCTCCCCGCGGAGCAGGGAGCCCGATGCGGGGCTCGATCCCAGTACCCTGGGATCATGACCTGAGCCGAAGGCAGACGCTTAACGACTGAGCCACCCAGGCGCCCCTGCCAGGAGATTATAAATGAGCAGCTGGATTTCTGTGTTTTGCTGCTTCACATATTTATCGTTATGAGGTGTTTCGTGTCTTGAGCTTGTTGACAGGAAGCAAAAAGTCGTAAGTGGTGTTCAGGAGACATTACCTGAGGACCGACGTCTACTTCCGTGTCTTTGATGTCTCCCACCCTGTATCATCTTGGGCGCTGAGCTCCAGACTTCCTAAAACGCTTGGTGCCCTGACCGTTCTCAGGCTGCAGCCCCTGCCCCGCCTGCCCCAGAGGTGGTCCTGAGACCACCGAGGGAAGTGCCACCCCTGCTGCCCCCCTCCCACCGTTCCAGCTTCCCACAGCCCTCCTCATGTGGGGGAGGGGCGGATCCGCAGAAAGGTTTCCCGCTGCCCCAGAAGCCATGAGCGCTGACCCACAGTGATGTGTTAGTTTTGTCTGGGAGATGGCGCCACGAGGACCACGGAGAACAGGGACCAGTGGGGAGAAGGGAGTGTGAGCACGTGTTCCCACGGAGACTGTAGAGGAGTGAGCAGCACGCAGCTTGGTGGAGACTGCGTGGGGGGCGATAGGCCAGCCGCAGATGAAGGCGGGCACTGTTGGGGGGCGGTGAGGCTGGAGAGCAAGACGCCCCCCAGCCAGGATGTCAAGGCACCCGTTGTCCCAGTACAGCTTTACATGGGCCTCCGTCCCCAAGTGCGCTTTTAGGAACATACGCTAAAGAAACACTCGCTCTCGTTTTATACAAAGATAGATACCAAAAACCGTGAAGCAGACCAGTCCATGCCTGAGAAGAAAGCCCAAGAGTGTGTCCATGTGCAGGTGTGCTCGCCAGGTGGGTCAAGAACCGTACCTGCGCGGGGCGGGGTCTGCTCCTGTTCTGGTATCGCTCTGTCTTCGTTCCCTGCAGCCAGCGCTGTGTTCTCAGAGCTAGAGGGTTTTGCTCATTTACTTAAAACATTGCTTTGCTGTGCATTTTTTTCATACGAGTTCCAGAATCAGTTTTTGAAGTGGTATTTTTAAAAGTTCCAATGGGATTTTGATTGGGTTTCTTTTCTTTTTCTTTTATTTTTTTCACCTTTTTTTTGTCAGTCACCGTACGGTACTTCATTCGCTTATAGATTGTACTTTGGGAGAGTTGACAACTTTCTGATCCTACCTTCCTGATCAGGAACATTGCACTTCTCTCCGGTTAGGTTTATTTCTCACCCGTCGGTAAAATTTACAACCGCCTACGAGAATTGCCGAGTCAAAGGGCGCCTGTGTCTCCGCGCTCTCCCCTCGGGTCTGTTCCCGCAGACTCCAGCCACACTCCCTCCTCGCTGGGAGGAGGCCTGTCGCCGGCGCTGTGCCGGTGCTCCGGGTTCTAGTTTGGTGGTCTTCGTACACCTCCCTTCTCCGTGAAGCAGCTCCTAGACGGCGGGCAGCGGCCCTGTGGAGTAAGTCGTTTCCTGTCCTTACTTGCACTTTGGAAGGGTTCTCTAGAGAATGGTGTCGTGGCTGGGAGACCTGTGGGGTTGTGGCCCAGAGCTGAGGTAACACCTCTCTTCGTGAATTCTTGGACTTTATGCACCAAGTAGCATCTCCCTGCCCGCGTCACCCCAGACATTGAGTCTGGTGCAGAGCAGTTTCAAACGGGGCTCAGGAATCTGCCTTTTATTTAAGCCCTCCCGCCCTACTCAGTGATCCAGGTGGTCCTGGGCTGCAGCTGGAGGCCCTAGTTGCTCATCCATTGGCCTTGGTGACTAGTGGGTCTCGTGCTTATTTAGAGCCTTGTTCATTGATGTGAGCATGGAACATGCCCGCTGCCCTTTCAGGAGTAAGAAAACTCGGGTAAAATTCCTTAGGCCCTTAACCAGGAAATAGAGCAGCTGGTGCTTCTGTAATACACGGCTTGTTGCAGACTGCAGGCCCCGGGGCTGTTGGCTGGCCTCCCGGCCGGGCGGCACACACTTACTTACCTGGGCTGCCGTGACTGCGAGCGTGCAGGAGGAATCCTGAGGGACGCCTGCCTGCTGAGTCCTTGGGTAGGCCGAGGCGCTGCTCCTGGGAGTGGCACTGGGTTGTTGCCGCCTGGCGCGATGGCTGCCGAGGAGAGGGGCCTGCTGCTGGCGGTGTGGCTCCGTCATCTGGTCTCGTCTCAAAGGCGAGGAGATTCATTCAAAATGCAGACTGAGTTTACTGTTTCTGGGGAAGGCCCCTGAGTCCAGGAGAACCCACATCGCTCGGAAGGTACAGGCAGAGCCCGCCATGAGCTTGAGTGTGTTTTGTGCCCAGGATTTAGCCCGGCGCTCTGCATTCCTTTCTCGGTAAATGGTTCTCCCGTGGGGGGTAGTTTCACAGCTGAGGAGGCCTTCAGAGAAAGGTCGTATTAAATCGGCATCTGGAGTATATTTAGCCCCTTTCTGGGCTTTCAAACAGGTTTTTCTTGTGGGACGGCAGGGTGTATTCTGTCTTGCTAGCTGATGACTTTTGATTTATCCGATACGGCAGGTGGGTCCCTCCCATCCTTGCGTGCATGGGCTGGTCTGAAGAAAGTGCCTTTTGGGGAAGTGATTTCAGCTTGCCAGCGAGAAGAGTCAGGGCCTGCATGGGGTAGTCAGGGAAGAGCTGCTATTCTGAGGTCTGAAGTCAGGTCACTGGAAGGGGCGCCTTGATCGACCAGTGCCTGTGTGTTTCCTTGTTTCTTGGCCGTGCTGTGCACCGATGGTTTGCGTGGAGAAGAGATGGCCTTGAGTCCCATCCCACCGCATGCCTTGTTCTGCCAGTGGAAGCTCTGTGACCTGAGTAGGTCCAGCCACCGCCCCGAGTGCTGGCAGCACCCGTGTGGATGTGCCGAGGACCAGGGGCGGCCCCCAGCTCCCGGCCTGCTGGGGAGCATCTCTGCAGCCTCCTCTACTCGAGCTTGGCCTCTCCACGTGGTGCTGATGGCTCCAAAGAGACCAAACGCCAGTTGAGTGTTTGTGAAAGTGCTGTTTTGAAAAGTAAACTTTGATGAATTTACATAGTCTTGTATGGCTTGATGAATTTTACAAAAGCAACCACACCTCTGTGCTTAGATCCGGAAAAGAGCATTATCGCCATGCCTGAAAGCCCCCTGCGCCCCTTGCAGTCACTCCCCCACGCCCACCTGAAGGGCAGGTTAGGCTGGCTTTGAACATCCTGTAGAGGTAGTCTTGCTTCTCCTGGCTGTTTTCACTGAGCATTGTGTTTGTGAGATTTGTCTTTGTTGCCTGAGGTAAGAGTTCGCTCATTTGGGGCTATGTAGTATTCTCTTATGGAAAAAGGACACTGCGTCTGGTGGTTGGTGGGCATTGGAAAGTCACCAAGTTCAGGTTATTGCAAAGGGGTGCTCCTGTCAACATTCCTCGACCCATCTTACGATGAGCATATGTGTGCGTTCCTGTTGAGTGTATGTCTGAGCAGAATGAGGCCACGGGGTCGTGAGGTTTGTGCACATTCAGCTCTGGCACACGCGGCAGGCCGTTTTGCACGCTGGTGGTGCTGGTTTACTCAGCTGGCAGCCCTGCGGGCGAGTTCCGTGCTCCTGTGCTCTGTCCCTGGCCGTGCCTCTGTTGTGCGTTTAACACCTGGTGGACTCTCAGCAGTCTTTTCTTGTCTTCACTTCTGTTCTCGTTCCTAGCAACAGACGTGGACTTGACGTCCTAGAGGTTTGATGAGAGGAACGGTGATAGAATTGCTGACGTCAAGAAGGCCGAAGCTTAGGTATGCGCACTCGTTGGCGGCCTCACGGTGGGTGGGTGTGACCAGCTTGCCCAGATGTTTTGAGACTTCCTTCCGTCTCTGTCTTCACTGGCGGGGGCCTGCACGGCTGCTCCGCTCCCCGACAGAACTGTCTTCCTCCTCTTGTAAGGATGCGGATCCTGTCTTGAGGCCCCACCCTCAGGACCTCCTCCAGCCCTCACCACCTCCCGAAGGCTACACTGCTAAACTGTTGCGTCAGGGGTTAGGGTTCACCATAGGAATTTGGGGGGCGGACACAGACATTCAGCCCATGACAGCTAGCTTGTGGTGTTGGCCAAGATCTGTCCTCGGACAAAGATCACTGTACCCATGAGGGTCTCATCAGATAAACATGGGGGGAATGGGTCATACCTGTGGTGACAAGCCAAACCAGTGGGGACAGCAGGCAGGGCATTTGGAGACAGCAAGAGGCCACGTGACACTGCCAGGCTGTGACACGGGGGAGGTTATGGAGCTGTGGGGGATGGGGACACGCCCTGCCGCCTCCCCCTCCTCCCTGCACCCCATCTCCCCTTGGCACTGCCTGCGCCGAGGGAACTTTGTGAGCGGAGCGGGGGCCCGTGGGAGACAAATGGTGAGGGCAACAACACAGACCGCTCAGGCGCTCTCATCCCTTCGTCTGCTACGGTGGGCCCACCAAGGGGACAGAGATTTTGGCACCCTTTCTCCATTTATTTCTGAATCGGGGGCCACCCCAGCTTTTACCTGTGACTCGAAGACCCAGAGGGAGGGAGGCCAGGCTACTTACAGAGCTCCGCATTTTCAGATGTCATTCGCGTGCCAGGAAGTCACCCTTTCACGACATGCAGTTCAGAGTCGTGCCGCCATCACCGCCGGCTCACATAGAGCATTTCCGTCACCCCCGAGAGACGCTCCACTCCGTTACCGCTCCCCCCACCTTCCTCCTTCCCCCCGGTCATCTCTCGTCTGCGTTCTGTCTGTGCATCGGCCTCGTCCAGCTATTTCATACAGCTATGGTCCTGCAACTTCCGTGCTTCTGTAACCAACTTCCACTTCATATAATTTGTAAGGTCCAATCTATATCAGTATTTAGTGCTTTTCTGTGACCAAATAATATTCCATTGTATGGATGGGCCACAATTTTGTTCGTTCATTCGTTCACTGATGGACATTTGGGCTGTTTGCACTTTTCTATCTTGGAATAATGCTGCCAGGAACATTCGTGTACAACGAAGACACTTTTATGTGCATCGGAGCACTTTGTAAATGAGCAATAGAAATGGTTGAATGAAAAAATACACAGAAATGTGCGTGTGCATTTTCTCTTGATTTGAGAAAGGCATGAACATTTGGTCCTCAGTGAAACCTACTTAGTGTGTATGTTAATAACGCTGCATTTGAGACACATGGGCATCCTAGGAAAGAAGGACCATTAGCAGAGGGAGTCAGAATTACTTGTCTGATCCAGTTGTGAGGATCATGCCACATAATTTTAAAGTGTGTGAATTTTGGGACCTGAAACGCACATAGAAGTGAACACACATGTTCCCTGCTCTCCGGGGTCTGCAGTGAGCTGTTGGGCTTGTGGTCTGAGTGCTCTCTGCCCTCCTTTGCAGCTGTGCGTGGAGCCCAGCACCTGGAGAAGTGGGAGCAGGAACATGTATAGGCCCCCTGCTCCTGCCCTGCTGACTGACCGTCACTCTCGACAGGCTTGGGCAAGGAGGGGCGGTCCAACACACAGACAGATGATGGGGGAATGCAGAAGGTGTGAGACATCGAAACTGTCATTAGGGTAAGTGGTCAGGTTTATTGATGCACAGATTCTTTAGTGCTCAGACCTCCAACTTCGTTTGGAGTGGCTCAGTGTCTTTAATTGGTGGTTGCATGCGTAAGTTCTGGGGCAGACTGTCTCCTTTCAGTTCTGGCTCTGCCATTGACCAGCCTAGCGTGTTTCTTGACTTCTAGGTCTTGGTGTTCTCATCTGTAAAATGGGATTAAAGATAGTATCTGCCCATCTGGTTGTTGTTAAGAATGAGAGCCCATAAAAGGAGCATGTCTAGCATAAGATAAACACCCCAGAAATAGTAGTTTTATCATTAATAGTAATAGTTAAAATAAAAATAAAACAAGGATGGGGCACCTGGGTGGCTGAGTCGTTAAGCGTCTGCCTTCGGCTCAGGTCATGATCCCAGGGTTCTGGGATCGAGCCCCGCATTGGGCTCCCTGCTCCGCGGGGAGCCTGCTTCTCCCTCTCCCACTCCCCCTGCTTGTGCTCCCTCTCTAGCTGTGTCTCTCTCTGTCAAATGAATAAAAAAAAAATCTTATAAAATAAGACAAGGATACAGTCTATTAGGCTGCCTGGGTTCTAGAGACTGCTACTAATTATTCTGTGTGATGTGACTGAATACCTTATACTTACTAAGCCCAGAATCTGTTAATCCATGGAAAAGTGGGGCCGAATTCCGAAGGTACATTGTTGGAAATGAAAAGGGAGATGTTCCTGTACATGTTTCCTGCTCGGGCCATGTTGTAACCATTCTTGGAGAAAGGGCCTTTTCCATTCTGAGGATGAGCCACTAGACTAGGTTCCCTGTTGGGTGTACCTGTGTGACCTTGAATCTCAGGGATTATGAGAGAAATGGTTCCTTTGCTTACCAGGCGTCTTGGGGCTGCCGGTACGGCATGGTACTAGAGCGTATCATTTTGTAAGATGTAAAGTTTAAAGTAACTCAGGGAATCATTTGCCCACCAGGAGCTTAACACTGTGCCCGAAGCCATGGAGTTGATGCTTGTCCGTTTCCTGTAAATGTCACTGCGGTGGCCGATAGAGGGACCTGGGTGGTGCTGAGTGGCAGCTTGCCCTGTTGGAATGCCATTCGGCACATGGCTCAGATGCACTTCAGAGCACTCACTCCCACAACATTGCACATGTATTTTTGTGCCACATAGAGATCTGGCTGAGTAGGACTTGTTAATTTTCTAAGACTCCATATTTAGGAGTGACGGCAATTGAAAAGTGCTTGTTGGAGATTCAGATATAAACAGGCTTTTTTGGTTGGCTTTATTTTCCTAAAGGGGTATATAGAGTCATTTTATAGAAGTTTCCCTTTTTGGTTACAAAACAGTGATACTGGGCTGCTGCCAGAAAAAGGAATTGTTTCGTGCCTGCCTCACCAGAGGAGCAAGCACCCCTGGGATTCGTGGACAGGAAGCTGAGTGAGGGCCCTGAACCTGCAGCCTCGTGGCCGCCGGGCGTCATCGAGCGATGACAGTGGGCCTTCAGGTTCACGTAGCATTCGGGTCTCCTGCGTAACTCTTTTTGAAGTAGCATCGGAAGCTCCATGTTAGTTTAGTTGTTGAACGAAGCCTTGTTCCCCAGATTGTACTTTTAAAGTATTCCATCAGGGGGCGCCTGGGTGGCTCAGTCGTTAAGCGTCTGCCTTCGGCTCAGGTCATGATCCCAGGGTCCTGGGATCGAGCCCCGCATCGGGCTCCCTGCTCGGCGGGAAGCCTGCTTCTCCCTCTCCCACTCCCCCTGCTTGTGTTTGCTCTCTCACTGTGTCTCTGTCAAATAAATAAATAAAATCTTTAAAAAAAAAGTATTCCATCAGAAGATTGCTCAGAAGGGAGTTTACCTGTTGCCAGCATGCTTGGCGTCTTCTCCTTAGCCTCTGTAACGTGCCGCTGTGCAGGGCGGCCCGTGTCCGGAGCAGCGGCACAGAGCGGACGGAGGTGGCTGCGCGGCTGCCGCAGCCTGTGAGCGAGGCCGCCCGGAGAGCGCTGCCGCCACGTGCAGGGTGCCAGATGAGGTCAGCGCCCAGCAGCGGCGTGAATCTGCGGCTGCTGGCATCGTGGGGGGCCCGACCCTCCTTCTGAGCCCTGTTCATTTGGTATTTTTATCATGAATTTGGATTTAAAAATAGGCTTACTAAGTTGGTGGGTGATACAAAGCTGGAAGGGAGAGCAAATAAATTGGTTGACAAATTCAGCCTCCAAAATTACCTTCGTGGACCAAATCCAGCAAGATGAAGTTGAAGTGGGAGAAGTGTCTCTTGTAGGTTGCATGTAAATATAGGATTAAGAGAGCTGACTAGAAAAAGCTGCCCTTGCTAGTAGAAGAGGAGGGATTTAGTAATTAGTAATCCTGGTTGGCATCAGCACATGGTGAGGCTCCCCAAAGGCTAATGCTTCAAGTTTGGATTAACAGGGTATGGCATCCAAGAACAGGTATCGATTACTTTTGGTTGACTTTACACTGATGAGTAGGGTGGTCATTTTGAGTGACACCTTCGTTGGGACATTAATAAACTGAGGGCCTTAGGGGAGAGAGAGACCACGTAATCAAGCATTTGGGGAAAGGTGGAGAGCATGGAATTGGTTCTGCATTGCAATAGGGAAGACCCTGGGGGTCCTCACAGCAGTGTGTGATGAGCTGTTCATCTGGAATTTGCCAAAGAGGACACATTGGGCAGTTTGAACTTCCTTTTCATTTTGAGATTCTGTGTTTTGGTGGCTTTTTTTTTTAAGATTTATTTGTTTGAGAGAGAGAGCACGTGAGCATAAGCGGGAGGGGCAGAGGGAGAGGGTGAGAGAATCTCAAGCTGACTCCACGCTGAGTGTGGAGCCTGACATAGGGCTCTATCTCACGACCCTGAGACCATGACCTGAGCTGAAACCAAGAGTCAGACCTTAAGTGACTATGCCACCCAGGTGCCACTGTTGATGTATTTTTTAATGGCACCAGTTTTGGGGGAAGCTCCGTATAATGCACAAAAATAAATGAAGAAAAATGCATTGTATAAGTAAGTGCTGGACTGCATGGTTCAGGTTGTAGCCATCCTTTGCAGCCTGGCATTGTTGAGGGAGGTGGACTTTGACTGAATTCTGTAGGTGGGAGAGCTGGGCCTTGAGAGTCACCAAGGCAGCATGCAGGAAGCAGAGGCACCTAGAGGTGGGTTCTCTCATAGGAGTTGAGACTTGTAATCTGTAAGAACCTAGGCAGCATGCCCAGATATATCAGCTTTTTAAAAATCCGGTTGTTTTCTTATTGTTGAGTTTTAAGAGTTATTTGTAGATTTTGATCCTTTCTCAGACGTGTCTTCTGCAAATATTTTCTCCCAGGCTGTGGCTTCTGATTCTCCTATTATTGTCTTCTGTAGAGCAGAGGTTTTAAAATTTAATGAAGTCCAGGTTATTAGTTGTTCTACATTTAGGTCTGTGATCCATTTTTGTGAAGGATGTAAGGTCTGTGTCTAGATTCATTTTTTGACATGTGGATGTCCAGTTCTAGTGCCATTTGTTGGAGAGACATCTTTGCTTCGTTGTATTGCCTTTGCTCCTTTGCTAAAGACCAGTTGACTGTACTCATGGGGGTCTAATCCTGAGCTTTCTGTTTTATTCCATTGATCAGTTTGTTTACCCTTTCCACCAACACTGCACTGTCTTATTTATTTGAGCGAGAGAGAGAGAGGGAGAGCACGTGAGCACAGAGGGAGAGTGGGAGGGAGAAGCAGACTCCCTGCTGAGCAGAGAGCCTGTTGCCGGGGTCGATCCCAGGACCCTGAGATAACAACCTGAGCTGAAGGCAGATGCTTCACCGACTGAGCCACCCAGGCATCCCAACACTGCACTGTCTTGATTACTTAGCTTCATAGTAAGTCTTGAAGTCAGGTAGGTCAGTCTTCCAACTTTGTTCTTCTCCAATATTGTGTTGGTTATTTGGGGTCTTTTACTTCTCTATATAAACTTTAGAATCCATTCGTCCATACCCATAAAACAGTTTGCTGGGATTGTGGTTGAGATTGCATTGAATCCATAGATCAGGTTGGGAAGAACTGACATCTTGACAATACCATATCTTCTATACATGAACATGGATTATCCCTCTGTTTATGTAGTTCTTTGATTTTGTCCATCATAGTTTTGTAGTTTTCCCCAAATAGATCTTGTACATACTGTTAGATTTATGCTAAGTATTTCATGTTGGGGGTGTTAATATAAATAGTCTTGTTTTTAATTTCAAATTTCAGTTGTTCATTGCTGGTATGTAGGAAAGCAATTGACTTTTGTATATTAATCTTGGTGCCTACAACCTTGCTATAATCACTTACTAGTTCCAGGAGTTTTTTGGTCAGTTCTTACAGATTTTATATATAGATCATGTCAGTTGCAAACAAAGACAGTTTTATATCTTTCTTCCCAATATTTATACCTCTTACTTCCTTTTCCTCCCTTATTGCATTAGCAAGGATTTCCATGACAATGTTGAAAGGGGTGGCGAGAGGCGACATCCCTGCCCTGTACCTGATCTTAGTGGGAAAGCTTTCAGCTTCCCATTATTGAGTATGATATTAGTCGTAGGTTTTTTGTAGATCTTTATCAAGTTCAGAATATTCCCTTCTATTCCTAGTTTACTGAGAGAGTTTATGATGAGTAGGTGTTAGATTTTGACAAATGCTTTCTCTGCATCTATTGGTATGATCATGTGACTTTTCTTTCTTAGTCTGTTAATGTGATGGGTTATATTAATTGATTTTGGAATGTGGAACCAGCCTTGCATACCTGGGATAAATCCCACTTGGTCATACATAGTGTGTAATTCTTTTTATACTTTTTTGGATTCGATTTGTTAATATTGAGGATTTTTGCACATATGTTTCTGAGAGATACTGGTCTGTAGTCTTTTTTTGTAATGTCTTTATTTGGTTTTGGTATTAGGGTAATGCTGGATAGACGATAGAAGCTGTGCTCTGAAAGAGATGATAGAAGATTGGTATCATTTTTTCCTTAAATGTTGGGTAGAATTCACAGTGAACCCCTATGCACCTGGTGCTTTCTGTTTTGGAAGATTATCAGTTATTAATTCAGTATCTTTAATAGATGTCAGCCTATTCAGATTGTCCTCTTCTTGTGTGGATTTTGGTAAGTTATGTCTTTTAAGGAATTGATCCACTTTATCCAGGTTATCAAATTTGTGGGCATAGAGTTGTTTATAGTATTGGTGTTTTTTTTTTTTTTTTTTTTTTTTTTAATTTTTTTAGAATTTTCAGTGATTTTCCCCTTTTTTTTTTGTTTTTTTAATTTTTTTTTTTTCTCTTTTTTTTTTTTTTCTTTTTAAAGATTTTACTTATTTGACAGAGAGAGACAGCAAGAGAGGGAACACAAGCAGGGGGAGTGGGAGAGGGAGAAGCAGGCTTCCCGTGGAGCAGGGAGCCCGATGCGGGGCTCAATCCCAGGACCCCGGGATCATGACCTGGGCCAAAGGCAGATGCTTAATGGCTGAGCCACCCAGGCGCCCCGTGTTCTCTCTTTTTTTCTGAGCTTGCCTAGAGGCTTATTGAATCAGCTTTTGGCTTTGTTGTTCTCTATTTTCCAAATATTTCAAAATTTTCCAGAGTTTTCAACAATACTAATTTCTGCTCTCATTCTTCTTCTTTTCTTCTGCTTACTTTGGGTTTAGTTTCCTCTCCTTTTTCAAGTTTCCTAAGGTGGAAAATTAGATTATTGACTTTAGATCTTTTTTCTTTTCTAATATGTGCATTCAGTCCTACAGATTTCCTTCTAAGTGTTTGCTTTCACTGCATCCCACAGATTTTGGTAAATTGTGTTTTCATTTTCATTTAGTTAAAAATATTTTTAAATTTCTCCTATTTAGGGACGCCTGGGTGGCTCAGTTGGTTAAGCATCTGCCTTCGGCTCAGGTCAGGATCTCAGGGTCCTGAGATTGAGTCCCTCATTGAGCTCCTTGCTCAGCAGGGAGCCTGCTTCTCCCTCTGCCTGCCACTTCCCCCCCCTGCTTGTGCTACATTCTCTCTTTCTCTCTGTCTGACAAATAAAATCTTTAAAAAAAAATTTCTTCTATTTCTTCTTTGACCCACATGTTATTTATAAGGGTGTTGTTTTAATCTCTGTGTATTTGGGGATTTCCCAGCTATCTTTCTGTTATTGATTTCTAGTTTAATCCTACTGTGGTCTAAAAGCAGACATTGTATGATTTCTCTTCTTTTCAACTCGCTGTGGTGTGTTTTGTGGCCCAGAACGTGGTCTATCATGGTGAACGGTCTAGGTGAGCTTGAGAAGAACGTATTCTGCCCGTTGTTGGATGAAGTGGTCTGTGAATGTCCGTTACATTCCGTTGATAGATGGTGGTGTTGAGTTCAGCTCTGTCCTTGCTGATTTCTGCTGCTGTGTCTGTCCATTTTTGAGAGCGGGGCATTGAATTTTCCAACTGTGACAGCAGATAAGTCTGTTTCTCCTTGCATTTCTGTTAGTTTTTGCCTCATATAGTTTGACATTCTCTTGTTGGGTTTGTACATGTTAAGAACTGTTACCTCTTGTCTTTTCGGAGAGTTGATCCTTGTATACTTAGGTAATGCCCATCTAAATCCCTGGTAACTTTCCTTGCTTTAAAATCTGCTCTCTCTGAAATGTAGTTACTCTTACTTTTCTTTGATTAGTTGTCGGCATGGTGTATGTTCTCCATGTGTATACTTTTTATCTGCATGTATCTTTATGTTTAAAGTGGGTTACTTGTAGACAACACATAGCTGGGTCTTGTGTTTGATCTGCTCTGATGATCTCTGTCATTTAAATGGTGCATTTAGACCATTAACGTTCAAAGTGATTATTGATATACTGGATTATCTACCGTATTTGTTACTGTATTCTGTTTGTTGCTCTTGTCCTTTGTTCTTCTGTTTGTCTTTGACTCTTTTTGGTCGTTTTTTATGGTTTTAATTGAGCATGTTGTAGGATTCCAGTTTTCTCCTTTCTTAGCATATCAGTTATACCAATGTTTTTACTGTTTTTGGTGGCTGCCCTACGATTGGCAGTGTACATTTACAACTAATCCAAGTCCACCTTCAGATAACACTGTACCACTTCATGAGTTGTGTGGATACATTGAAAGAGCAAAATAATCTTCATTCCTTCCCTTGTCCTTGTATCATTGCTGTCTTTTGTCTCACTGATAGGAACAAGCTTACGAACGTGTGTATAGAAGCCCACAGTCACATGCATCGCTGCTCCTGTCACTGGGAACAAACTGTTATTTGTTAGATCGGTTAAGAGTAAGAAAGAAGTTTTTATTTTACCTTCACTTTATTCCTTCTTCAGTTCTTTTCCTTCCTTTATGTAGATCCAAGTTACTGACCCAAATCTCTCTCACTCTCTCATTTCTTGTGAGGCAGGTCTATGGGCAGCCAAGTCCATTAATTTTCGTTTGTCGGAAAAGTCTTATTTCTCCTTTACTTTGGAAGGATACTTCCGCAGAGCACAGAGTTGTGTGTTGCTGATGTTTTTCTCCCAACACCATAAATACTTCATTCCACTCTCTCCTTGCTGGCACGGTGTCTGAGCAAGAGTTGGATTTGATTCTCATCTTTGTTTCTCTGTAGGTAAAGTGCTCTTTTTCCCGTGGCTTCTTTCAGGATTTTTCCTTTATCTTTGCTTTTCTGTCATTTGAAAATGACAGGCCTAGGTATCCTTTCTTGGCATGTAGCCCGCTTAGTGTCCTCTGACCATCCTGCATCTGTGGTTTGATGTCAAGAGTTCAGTTTGGGGAAATTCTCATCGTTTTGTATTTTTCTTCTGTTCCTCTGTTTTCTCCTTCTGGCAAGCCCACTGTGCTTCTTTTACACCTTTATAGCATAATTGTCCCACAGTCTGTTGTTTTTTCCCAGTCTTGGTTCTCCTTGGTTTTGGGTTTTCAAGCTTTTCATTGCTGTATCCTCTGGCTCGGGGGTTCTTAACCACATTGGCCTGCTCGTGAACGCGTCCGAGCCATTCTGGGCTGTCTGCATTTCTGTTAGTGGTTTGATCTCTTGTATTTCTTTCTGGTTCTTTCTTAGGATTTCTGTCTCGCTGCTTTCATTGTCCATCTGTCCTTGCATGCTGTCTGCTTTATCCGTTGCAGCCCTTAGCGTATTCATCACAGTTGTTTTAAATTCCTGGTCTTGTGGTTCCAGCACCCCTGCCTATCTGGTTCTGGTGCTTGCTCTGGAACCCTCAGACTGTGTTTTTGCCTTTCAGGTGCCTTGCAAGTGTCCCCTCACTAGGAGGGATGTGATGTACCAGTTAGGAGGAGGTGCCGAAAATAGGCCTTCAGGAGTGTGGTGGTGAGGTGTGTGAGCAGGGGAGGCATGCACTTGTCCGGTGAGGAGGTCTCAGGTCTTTTTTTTTTTTTTTTTTTTTTTATTATTTTTTAAGATTTTTATTTATTTGCAAGAGAGAGAATGAGAGATAGAGAGCATGAGAGGGAGGAGGGTTAGAGGGAGAAGCAGACTCCCTGCCGAGCAGGGAGCCCGATGCGGGACTCGATCCCGGGACTCCAGGATCATGACCTGAGCCGAAGGCAGTCACTTAACCAACTGAGCCACCCAGGCGCCCCCGAGGTCTCAGGTCTTTACTGAGCCCGTGCCTCGGACTGGGAACTCCCCAAGTGCCTCTCAGTTTCTTTCCTCCTCTTCGTCGGTGGACCAGCCTGCCCAGAGGGAGCGGGAGTTGGGCATTGCTCTTCTGTGAGTCAGTTTGGCTCTGTTACTGCTCCAGCACGCCGTGGGCTCTGGTTAGCTACTTTCCCCGGAGGGAATAGAACGCTCGGGTGCTTTTCAGAATGGTTCCTTCTGCCCTCCCCTGCCCCTGCCAGAAGCACGAGGGGATTTTTCTGTGATATTTACTGTGGGAATGCGTTTGAGCCCCTCGCGTAAGTGTCATGGCACGGTGGGGCCCCTGGAGTGACCGGGTCCCCCTGGAGTGTTCCACTCTGAGTGTGGCTGCCCTGAGCCTCCAGCAGTCTGTCCAGTTCAGGTTTTCCTGGCAGTGTCTGCTCGTGAGCCTCTGCTTCTGGAAGCGTGGCTCCTGTATTCACCTGTCTGTCTTTACTTTGGGGCCAGCACTTTGACCTGTGTGTGATCCAAGAAGAGTTGTTGACTTTCAATCTGTTCAGTTTTTCTACTTGTTGGGACAGACTTGTGACTTCCAAGTCCCTTGTATGCCAGACGAGAACTCAAAAAGTCCCTTCTGTTATTTATTGCCATGTATTTTAATATCAGGTTTAATGAGATAAAATCACATTCAATAAAATGACTACCTTTTAGCTGGACAGTTAGAGAGGAGTTTCAGCTAATGCAGAGACCTGTCTAACCACCGCCATACTTGGGACAGATGAGGTGTCTGTCACTCCAAAGTTCTCTCCTGCTCACTTGCTGTCAGTCCTCTTGTAATCTTTGGCCCTAGGCAGCTACTCTCATCACCATAGGTTGATTTTTGCCTTTTTAAGAATCTCCTAGAAGTGGAATCCTACAGTACGTGCTCTTCTGACGCCTGCTTTTGCTGAGTGTGATGTCTTTGAGACCTGTCCATATTGTGTGTAGCAGGAGACAGCCCCCTTTTGTTGCCGACAAGTATTCCATTGTATGAACGTACCGCACTAGTCATTCAGTCGTCGAGGCATCTGTTCGCTGCTTTTGGTTTTTGACAGTTCTGAATCAAGCTTCTCTCAATGTGTCTATGTAGGTCTTTGTATGCACTTGTGTTTTCATATCTGAGTAAGGATCTGGCATCCCATTGCCAAGTGGTGTGCCAAGTGCATTTCACGGTGTAAGGAAGGGTCGCAGTGGTCATGCCATCTTACACCTGCCCCCATGCTGTGTGAGGGAGCCAGCTCTCGGCTTGTGCTTCCTGAGGACTTGATCCTGTCATTGGGTTTTGGCCGCTAGTGGCCTGTGGTAGGAGGCATACTGTGCTTTCAGCTTGTTCACCAAACAACTGATGATGGAGGGAGGTGACCATCTCTTGCTGTCTTTGTTGGCCATTTGTGTGTCTTTTCTTTCCTGTTTTTATTCAGCCTTCTCTTCAAATCTTTTGCACAAGAGTTCTTCTATGTATTCTGGGTGCGAGTCATCGGTTAGATGAGTGTTTGCAGAAATCTCCCCCCCCCCCATCTCCTGCTGTTTTATTCTGTAATGGTTTATTTTGAAGAGCTGAGGTTTTCTGTTTTAATGGAGTCCAGTTTCTGTATCTAAGTCCCTGCTTGCTCTCAGAGATCTTTACTCCAAGGTCGTGGAGACTGTCTCCTATTTGATTGTCCATGTTTACAGCAGCTAGGTAGACTGAGGATGGTTCGGGTTACTTGTGGTCAAGTTGAATGGTACTCAGTAGGTGCTTATGAAACCGAAATCAGTGTAAAAGGTGGTCTTTTTTTTTTTTTTTTTCCCTTCATTTCAGATCAACAGGAGGCCCTTCAGGTCGGAGTGGACATCGGATGGTAGCCTGGAAGAGACAGTTAATCCTTTTTGGTGGCTTCCATGAGAGTACAAGGTTGGTACCAATAGCAGGACATCTTTCTTTCCTGGAACAGTAAGGAGTGGACTTTTTGTGGGAAGAACCATTCTGAATACACATGGAAAACACTGCCCATCCCTAAAACCAGAGCCAGCTTTGTGGATATGCAGCTGAGGCAACCCCACAGGACCCCCATGCTCTGCTGTCAGTGTCTTGAAATTCTTAATAGTTATTGAATAATGGGCTCTGCATTTTTATTTTACACTGAGACCTGCAAATGATATGGCCAGTCCTATGTAACACAGGATTCTCCACCATTAGCCTGGTACGGCATCCCCCGGAGGGCTTGTTAAAAGTCTGGTTGCCGGGCCCCACCCTTTGGTTTCTGACTCAGTAGGCCTGGGGCGGGATCTGAGAATCTGCATTTCTGCAAACTTGCAGGTGATGCTGCTGCTGCTGGCCAGGGGACCCCACCCTGAGAGCCTCTGGCCTAAAATTACTTTGAACTTCTCAGTGTTGGGGAACGCAGCGAGAGCAGTGATGTCTGAAGAGGGGCCTCCCGTGTGCCCGTGTGTGGCCACATTGGTACGAGCTGCCGTGATCATGTGTTCTGTGTGTGCTCACGCCAGGCCAGGCTCGCCGGCTCTCCGGTTGTTGGGGGCCTGTCGTCCACACCATAGCCTCTTGAAGGTCCTGAGTTCAGTCCCAAGAAACAGGACATGTGGTGACAGGTCTGTGTTCCTGTCATCATCGTCATGCACTGCTGGATTGTGTAACGTGGCAAGGCTGTCCTACCTGGCGAAGGCCCACGTGTTGTGCTTTGCCCCTGACCAGGCCCTACGTGGAGGAGGGTGGGCGCGTGTCTCTCCCAGTGGCCGTATTCTAGGCTTCCGTCTCCTAACCCCTTAAGGAATAGCAGAGTCATCAATATACGAATGGTCGTAGTACCGCTCACATTTCTGTCACATGATTTTTTCTGATAATGACTGGCTCCTAAATCCATCGTTGTACGTGGATGTGAAGGAGGAGGTCCATGTTAGGAGTCTTGCTGTGTTTCATACCCCCCCGTTACCCCGGTCTTCGTCGAGGTGTTGTGGTGTAGATTTGGCTCAATTAAAGCTGCAGTTTGTCTTCATGAATCAAAGACGTTTTATTAATTGAGAAAAGGAGATATAAATTCTTAAATACCCTTGGAGGGGATTTTAAAAGCATAATTCAGTTCAACTTAAACAGGAGTGATTTTTGTGTCCTTAAAGCTATAACATGGGTGTACTGATGCTTTAATGTTGAGTCTCAAAGACCATCCCGTTGGTAGAACAGGTTGTGGTCCCACGTCATAGATGAGGACACCAGGCTCACCAGTGCCCAGAGCAGCGTGGCCTCCACAGAAAATTGCTCCTTTTCGGGCAGCCTGCCCTCCTGCCCTGCAGGCGCACGCGGGTTATTGCCGTATCGGGTGAGAGAGCCCTGGCTGTTTGTAGAAGTTTATACCTAAGGGATTGTCATTTATTATTTATTCTGGGCACTTTAAAAAAAAAAAAAAACTAGGAATTATTTGTCACACACGCGGGGATTCGTGAGTGTGTTGGTACATTAATTCACCGCTTGTGTGCAAGATGGTGGGACCAACGCAGGCCTTCCCCTGGGAGCTCACAGGTTAGAAAGTGGATCATGGTTTATAATGGTTGTAATCTGCAACTTTTTCAAAATCAGAACTGTTTTCAAAACTATTATCATCTGTTACCTTGCTTAAAGTTATTGTTTATAAAGTATTAAAACACGTAGGAAAACACGGTACTAGTAAAGCTACCTGTGTGGTCACCTTCCATATGAAACAAGTTAGTTTGACTTGTAAAAACCAAAGAACAGTTGATATTTATGTGTAGAACAGCATTTTTTTTTTTTTTAAAGATTTTATTTATTTGAGAGAGAGAAAGCAAGCACGAGCAGGGGCAGAGAGAGAAGCAGGCTCCCCATTGAGCAGGGAGCCCGACATGGGGCCCCATCCCAAGACAGTGGGATCATGACCTGAGCTGAAGGCAGATGTCCAACCAACTGAGCCACTAGGCGTCCCTAGAATAGAGTTTTTTTACTAAAAATCTGCAGGGTGAAATCTGAGGAAACAGTAGAATCTAGCGATGCCTTCTCAGAACTCTGAGCATTCATGTTCTCCGTTCACGTATGAAAAGCCATCCTACAGAAGGTGCGTTTCCGTGGGTGCCAGTCAGGAGGGGCACCTGCCAGGTGGCGCCCTGTGCCCCGGGCTGTGTGCGGCAGGGGACCCCGGCCTCTGGCCCACGCTCCTCTCCTGGCGGCCCTTCCACACGCTGGCTGCGGGGCGCCCCACTCGGGCTCAGACTGTGGGATGGCTTCTCACTTCAGGCCTGGCTGCCTGTTCTGAATACCTAGAGAGCACCTCTTATTCTTCTCATGTCATTCCGACCTGAGGCCCCTTGGCTTTGCCTGTGACTGTCCATGACGTTACATCAGAACACTGCATCCTCGAGCTGCTGTTTTCCCACGCACAGGCTCCTTCTCCAGGTCCCTTCTGCACTCGAGTCCTTGGCCACTTCAGTCCCAGGTGCACTAGGCAGGGCCCTCCTGCTGCTGCCGGGCTGCTGGGCCCCCGGGACGGGCCTCTAGGCACACTGGTTTCAGGAATGCTCAGCCCAGCTCAGGGTCTCCTCCCAGCCCTAGCCCAGCTCTAAGTGTCTGAGTATTCACCTGGCTCTGTAATTCATGAACTAAAAATTACACACGTGGAAACCTAATGTAACGATTTGCAAGATTGTGATTTTGTAAACTTTGTCAGGAAGTATGGTATAACTTTCAGCCTAAAAAGGCTTTCAGATCCAGGCAGATTACTGTATTCTTTAAGCTAGCATTATCTCTAGTTTCCAGATGCAAACTCACATATGCCCGCGGTCCCTTCATGTGGATTTAAACTTTTTTTTTTTTTAATTTGATAGAGACACAGCGAGAGAGGGAACACAAGCAGGGGGATTGGGAGAGGGAGAAGCAGGCTTCCCGAGGAGCAGGGAGCCCGATGTGGTGCTCGATCCCAGGACCCTGGGATCATGACCTGAGCCGAAGGCAGACGCTTAACAGCTGAGCCACCCAGGTGCCCCATGTGGGTTTAAACTTTATTGAAACCAATAACTTACTACGAATGGCAGAAAATTTACCTTTAATTTGAATCAGGTTCACTTTTTAATGTTCCCATCTCCTCGTTTGTGTCCCTGTGTTATAACCAGAGATTACATCTACTACAATGATGTGTATGCCTTTAACCTGGACACGTTCGCTTGGAGCAGACTGTCCCCATCAGGGGCTGGGCCCGCACCTCGGTCAGGCTGCCAGATGTCCATCACCCCCCAGGGCAGCATTGTCATCTATGGGGGCTACTCGAAACAGGTGAGATGCGGCCGGCAGGGAACCAGGAGCTCCTCTCTGTTGCCTTTTTCACCAGGAATGGAAACTTCCAAATAGGATTGCGAATTGGTTTAATAGAAACGCTTTCTGTTGAAGTAGAGATGGATGTAGTGTTCATCTGTTCCCCTGTGGATATATTAAGATTTTTTTCAGCCACATTAAGCTGTATTATGTTGTAACCCATATGGCCCGAACATGCTGCAGTGTGAATAATTCTGTATTGGGAGGAGCGTGCTCTTGATGCCTAAGCCACAGACACCAGGTACTACGTACAGTGTTTGATTATGGTAGAGGCCACCGTCGCTGCGAGCAGCGCAGACGTGCTGGAGTGAGTGCTCCCGCACGCCTCTCTGGGGGTGTGCACAGCGTGATGTGCTGGCTCTGGTGTGTGTCCCCCGCACAGGGTGCCCCGCACAGCGTCGGCAGCCCACAAGCAGCCCCTCACCAGCTTGCACGCGCCTGTGAGCCCCAGAGGGATGAGGTGGCATCTCACTGCAGGCTTTTTCTTAGCCTTCATAGTTTGAAAATTTCTCCAACATAGAGTGACTTAAAAAGACTTACAAGCACTTAACGTCCCCCGACTCAGACCCTTCTGTAGTTAGCGCTCTGTTGTCTACACTTCTTCATGTAGCTGTTCACATCTTTCTGGGCGTATTTCAGAGAAAAGTGCAGACATCGGTCACTCCCCCCTGAATACTGGAGCATGCATACCAGCATGTAGAGTTCGGCATTCAAGTGTTTTTTTTTTGTTTTTAACTTTACTTATTTTACATCCTCTCTGCACCCATCAGGGGGCTCAGACTCCTGACCCTGAGCTCAGGAGTCACATGGTGCTCTGGCTGAGCCAGCCAGATGCCCCTCAACGTTCCATTCTTTTTTTTTTTTTTTTT
>NW_025408751.1:0-30549 GCF_002201575.2 Neomonachus schauinslandi | reverse complement strand
CGCTCTCTCAAATAAATAAAATCTTTAATTTAAAAAAAAAAAAAAAAAGACTTGTCCAGAGAGCC
Organism: Neomonachus schauinslandi; assembly: GCF_002201575.2. Classification (NCBI taxonomy): domain Eukaryota; kingdom Metazoa; phylum Chordata; class Mammalia; order Carnivora; family Phocidae; genus Neomonachus; species Neomonachus schauinslandi. The sequence goes on along the minus strand of NW_025408751.1, from coordinate 30,484 downwards.
AAGCGTTGGGTAGGACCAGCACGTGTTTTGGAGATCTCTCTGCAGTGAGTCTGTCACCTGTGGTGCAGATATTATAAAGGGTACTATAATCGACTTCATTAAAAAGTGAAGTCAATGACCAAAATGGGACACGTGGTTAAGGAAAGCTTCTCAAAGTCCGGCACGCCAGAATCTTCTGGGGACCCCGGCAGGCAGCAGGTCGGGGTGAACGGGACCTGCATTTCTCACCTGATCCAGGTAGCTGGGCTGCTCCACTCCCCCCAGGGAATGCTGCCCAGAAAGCCCTGTGCACTGAGTTCCAGGAGGGGCATCCTCAAATCACCAGGCCAAGCCTGATGGAAAGCAGTTTGTTTTAACTGACAAGAACCGGTTTAAAAAAAAAAAAAAAAAGCCTATCTTCTTTTGAAGATTGCACCAAAACACAAATCTGGAAAGGAGATCCTTAATATAATGCGACCCTAAAAGGCTCCAGTGAACGTAATTTCGTAAGAAAACGAATGGGGGACCTGACTGTTTGCTGGAGAAGGTAATCAAGTCAGGTGTGAGAAGAAGCAAGAAAAGTGAGAAAGAAACAGCACACCCATTTGTGTGCACCTGCCAGGATTTGCTCAGAGTCGGGGGCCCGCCGCACACCACGGCCCAGGCCCGCCGCCTTCCTACAGACCTCACGCGAGCGAGTCTCAGAACCCCTAGGGGACAGTGGCTCAGACGGCCCAACGTAGCTCGAGGGGAAGGGTCTCTGCACCTCAACTACACAAGGCAATGGATTTTCCTGCAGCTTTTGAACGTGCAAAGATCTGAAAAAGAGACAGTTCAAGAAGGAAACGTCCACATGTTCGTGATGTTCCAAGGGTCACAGGAACATGGTGTGTCACGTACAAAGTGAGGAGGGGCACCTTCCTTCTGGGAGCACCGTCCCTTCCCAAAGTGCCTCCCATAGGCTGCACCGCATGGCAGGTCTGCGTCCTTCGTGGGGGGCCCAGGGGGGCTTCCCCGCTCGGGACAGCGGGGTTCCGTCGAGCCCTATTCTCCACCTATCAGGCCCGAGGACTGGGAAGTGCAGGAAGGCAGCGAGAAACCAGAAGAAGTGAGAGGAAAGCTCCCAGGAGGTCGGAGGTCAGGTGCAGCCAGGACGGAGGTGCGCCCTCCCCCCGGCCAGCGTTGGCCACCCTGCCGGGCGCGGCCAGCTCCCATCCCCCTCGAGCGGCCGGCTGGGCGAGGACCACGCGTTCGCAGCAAACAGCATCCCGCCCCCAGGCTCAGATGGATCAACTATAGCAGGACTCAGACAGCCCCGCACGTCCTCGCCGCTCCTTCTCAAAAGGGCTTTCCGAAAAAAACCAAACCGCGTAAAGATAAAATGGTTCACTATCGTCCATGCCTTTCGTTCGTTTCAAAATGTCCAGCTATGCATTCATCGACCCGAGGCCTGCAAATTCTAGAGCCAAACTCCGGGAGAGTGAGGACAAACACCGGCAGATCCGGACATGGGTGTGAAAGGCGGTCCCCGCAGGGCCCCGAGCACGGGGCACACTCACCCTGCAGTGGATGACCACCACGTGCTGGGGGTCGCTGTTCAGCCAGGACTCCTGCGCCTTGCAGATGGTGCACACCTGGTCCAGGGGCGGTGCATGCAGTTCCGGCCAGCCCACGTCCAGGATCTGCAAGGAGAGACGGGCTCTCTACCAAAACCCTGCCGCGAGTTCCTTTCCTAAAGCCTGCTGGGAGTTGTGGCCAGGAGCCCTCACCGGGAAGGAACACGGGGCGGATTATGTTGCCCCCGTGAGACGTCCATCCCCATCTTATCTGCTCTCCAGCAGCTGGGACGGCTATTCTAGAAAGGGCTTTCTGAGCCGCTAATGGGGCATGGCTCGTGGGGAGGGCCGAGGCCGGGCCAGATCTGAAACGGGAGTTCTTGGCCGGAGCTGCTGCCAAAATTCCTCTGTGCAGACTGAAATCGCAGTCTGGGAAAATGCAGGGAGCTGTTCCCCACACACCGTGCGGATGATGTCTCAGAGAGCGGCCCGTCCCGTGTGCTTGAAGAAAACATGCCCCTCTCAGGACCGGAGCGTGCCCACGAGGGAGGAAGCACCGTGAGCCCAGGTTATAGTTCGGAACAGGAACAGAGATGGTCCTCACCGCATGACGCGGAACACAGCGTGTCCTTGCATGGGAAACAGCCTCCCCGAGCAACCTGACACCCTCCACCACCCCCCAGCGATGCAAAATACGTCCTATTCCACCTTCCTTTTCTTAAGGGGAGAGGTCTCTTCTATAAAAGTAACAGAAATAGTGCAAAATGATGGGAAAATTTCAGAAAAATGCCAGGAAGCTGGAAAATATCGCATACCCCTTCCACCACGTAGGGGTAACAGCTACAACACTGATGAATCCCTTAGATTTTTTTCTATGTGTCGAGCAGAGCTGAGATGCTATTATCCAGGACCTCTATATCCTACTTTTGTTACCTAGCATTAAAATAGGCAATTCACCAATGCACCGTATATTCTCATTCCAATAGCTTCAGAATATTCCGACATACGGAATACATATACGACATACACCCTAACTCACATGTATACACAAGCTTAAAGACTTCCCCTAAATCTTTGCTACGAAAAAGATGAACGCATGGAGGGGAGTATGTGAAAGCAGCAGGAGGGAGACCCTGGAGGTAGAAACGGTCTATGGATCCCACCAACGTCAGCTTCTGGCACTAACACTTTATTACTAGTTAATGCGTGGTGTTACCACTGGAGAAGACTGGGTCTGGGGCTACGTGGGATCGCTCTGTATAATTCTGCAACGTCCCGTAAATCTATAATTATTTCAAACTAAAGAAATTAATTTAGGGGCGCCTGGGTGGCTCAGTTGTTAGGTGTCTGCCTTCGGCTCAGGTCATGATCCCGGGGTCCTGGGATCGAGCCCCGCATCAGGCTCCCTGCTCACCGGGAAGCCTGCTTCTTCCTCTCCCACTCCCCCTGCTTGTGTTCCCTCTCTCACTGTCTCTCTGTCAAATTAATAAAATCTTTAAAAAAATTAAAAAAGGAAGAAATTAATTTAAAAATGACCCATGGGGCACCTGACTGGCTCAGTCAGCAGAGCATGCGACTCTTGATCTCGGGGTGGTGAGTTCGAGCCCCATGATGGGTGCAGAGATTCCTTAACAATAAAAAATCTTAAAAAAAAAAAAACCAAAAAAACCCTCAGGTAAGAACAGTTCCTGATACCCCTTACGAGGTCACATCCCACAGAGACTTGAACTGTTTTCGCACGAGCAGATATGCTTCGGGGACATCTGACGGAACTCAGAACATAAAGGGTTAAGGTCGTACCTTTGGGTTAAGCTTCGTAAGGTCATATCTCTTTTCGGAAAGGTTTAACACCTGTGAAGGGAAAAGAAAAAGCCATCAGACAAGTCCACATCCTCGAAGGGCAAAGAGGAAACGGCGTTCATACTTCACATGCTGTGTGCCTTCCAGGGACTAAGGATTGTAAAAGATTGAAACGTATATAGAAACGTTATTGTCATGGAATGAAACACAAATAGAACAAATACATAGGGATGGCGGATGGAATTGTGCGGGACCGGCCGTCCCTGGGGAAGCCCGGTTGCTGGGGCGGGGTGCGACGCAGGCAGCGAGGGCCAGAGCCGGCGGGGACCCCACCATGCTGCAGCAGGCCTGGGAGAGGAGATCAGGTGCCCTCACGGCAAAGACAGCTGAGCGCGGGGGCCTGGGCAGGTCTGCTTGGGGCGCGCGGCTCTGCCCTGACCTAGGTCCACAGCCCCTCTAACTGGACCAAGCTGCTGCACTGTCCCATTTAAGGACCAGGCCCCTGCCTTCCGGGGCCCAGGGCCCTCCCGGGTATCTGGGGACAGTGAACAGAGGGCGGACGGAGGGCAGGCGCAGGGACCAGGAGAGAGCTGACCCCTGGGCCAGGATTCCGGAGGAGGGGGACCGTTCCTGCAGAGTAGACTGCCCCGGGCAGAAGGCTGCCGTCCTGAAGATGTGGGGCCCCCAGAGCAGAAGTCTGGGTTCTGGGCTGGGACACGCTTTCCCTGCCTGCCATCAGGTCACACTGAGGACTGGCAGGTGCTCAGGGGCCAGGACAGCGCTGCTTGGGCCGCACTGACCGCTTGGGCCGACACAGGCTGCTGGGGGTGGGGGGGTGCCCTCGGTTCTGCTCTGCCTCTGGGCCGCTCTTGCAGACAGTCATGTAGTCATCCAAAAGGGTGGCAACCTCAGTTTGTCAGGCGGGACAGAGCCCGGCAGCTTCAGCAGGTAAGGAGGCCGTGCGGGGGCGGGGGCGGGGGCGGGCGCAGGCGAAGCGCGGGGACTGTACTTCACTGTGGTCACACCGGGCAGCCAGGGGACGCACAGGACGCTGGCCCACACTTCTCCCCAGACGGGGGCTCCCTCCGACCACGTCACACGCGTCCCAGGGCACAGCGGCTTCCGGGCGCCCACCGTCGGTCCTCGTGGTTCAGGTCAGCAGGAGGGAAAGGCTGGGCTCTGACACCATGATGCCGACCCCCACCGGGGCCGACAGGTCTGTCTGATGTCGCACGCCGGCCACACCAGGGGGGCTGCCCACCCGCAGGGCGCCCGGGGCAGCGGCCACAGGCACAGCAGGCGGCACGGCGGACAAGAGGCCCAGGGGGAGGAGCCCCAGAGCACCTCCGTGAAACCGGTGGCCCAGAGGACCAGATGCACAGAGGCAGGGGACCCCGACCCCCACAGGCTCAGCAGCCACCCCGAGACACTCAGTGACTGCTTCCCATTTCAGCAACTCAGCGTCGTCCCAGTTACAGCGCTCCGTGTCCGCCACTGTCCCGCGCTCCACGTCCCCCCCCACTGTCCCCGTGCTTGGCGTCCCTCATTGTCCTCACCGTCGGTGTCCCCCCCCCGTCCCCCCCCCCCCCCCCCGCCCCAGGGCCCCCCCCCCCCACTCACCAGGTAGTTGTCCCCGTGTTTGGACTTCAGCATCCGCGTCACCTCCTGCAGGTTGTGCAGGTAGGACTCCTCGGAGCAGCCGGCGGGGAAGGACACCGCAATGATGCGCTCAGTGATGTAGGTGAGGTCCAGCTCGCGCCCGTCTTCCATGGTGGGGCTCAGCACCACGGGCCTAGGAGAGGGGGCCGGTCAGGAGCGGGGTGGGTCCCCGGAGTGGCGGACGCCAAGGCGCCCGCCCGCGCTGCTCACACGGGAGCCTCTGTAGTCTCTTCCACGTGGTCTCCGGTCACGGGAGCATACAAGCCCGAACGCCCTGCCCGGTCCTGTCTGCGGCACCACCAGCCACCCCAGCGCATACACGGCAGGAGAAGCACACTGTTCCGCTGCAGACGGAGCCCCTCGGGAGGGACCCTGGGGGGAGGAGCCTGGTCCTCCCTCCTGGGGTCGGGTCGGCGCCAGGTGGGGGGGAGCGTAAGGCAGGGGATGGCGAGAACAGAGGCCACCGCTGGGTGGCACCCATAGGGGCTCCTCGGGTCTCCGTGTCCCATCCTGGGGCAGCTGTGGAGGCCGCGGAGGGGACCCCTGGGAAGGGATGTCGGCAGCTGCAAAGACAGGGTGCCTCCCCTGGGAAGGAGAGGCGGCCGGGCCAACAAGCAGGGCTGTGTGCGGGCTCTCTGCTGAGGACACCTGGGGGGTGGGGGCAGCGGGTGGGAGGGCAGGGGTGCGGACGGAGGCAGGAGGACCGAGCTCTGGACTGCCAAGTTCACTGGGCCTGCAGAGGGGAGGGCCTGCCCACGGGCCCCAGCTGCACCTGCATCACTAGGAAGTGCTTGGGGACCGCGGCCGAGAGCCTTGCCCCTTCCGCCCCTTCCTTCTCCGGGAGGACAGGCCCTCAGGGCTGAGGGTGTTTGGGACGAGGCGTTGGGTCAATCCCAACGGGGTGACACCCCACGGCGAAACAATGGAGGGATGCAGGACACACGCAGGATGCTGGTTTTGGTCCCCGACTGTCACGGCCATGAGCTCTGGGGGTTTGTGACTGTTGTCTGTTTATTTACTGCCCCTTTTCTATGTGTTTCTCTCCTGATTTTGGAAAAATTCAAAAACATAGAAAACAGTTTTGCGAACCGCTCCGTACCCACCATCCGACTTCAAAATTAGCCCCCATGCCCCCCACGCCCTGCTACCTCCACCATCACCCTGCTTCGAAGAAATCCCAGACATTCTATCACTTCATTTATAAATATGTTAGTATTTCTTCCTAGAAGATAGAAGCTTTTTAGGAATACCTACAAGGTCGTTACCATACCTAAAAGAAGGAACATCAATCAGATCCAAGATCATAAACTTAATTTTTAAAGCTGATTTATTCAAATCAGGATGCAAACAATCACCAAGATTTTGTTTTGTCTACCTTATGCACTACAGAGGGACGCAAAAGAGTTTTGATTACTTTTAAAAAATAAATCAGGTTTTTTAAACATTGATTTAAAAAGTCACAATGCGCGTTCTCCGCCAACTGCAGCTCCTGAGGGACCGCCCCGCGGGGAGTGCTGGATATGGCCGTCCCAGCAAGCACCTGTCGGGGCGCAGGCAGACAGAGCTCAATGCACCTGCTGGGTTCAACCCTGCAACGCCCCCAACGTTCACTTGCACAATTATGCCACAGCTGTGCATGGAAAGAATCGCTTTCCCACAATCTGGGCTTTAATGCTGGGAGGCTGCACCCAGAAAAAGAAAATAAATAAAAACTTGATATGTACCGCCTTTGAACGTTTATTCCTAAAGTCAAAAAAAAAAAAAAAAAAGAAAAAGAAAACTTAAGATGACTATGGAATAAAGTAACACCAAGCTGACCCCGGGCAGGGACACACGGACGAGCTATGCACGGGGCTGGCCACTCACCTGGGTGGTCTGGCACGGCAGAGAGCAGTGGACGGTGCAGAACCCCCTGGAGCCTGCAAACGACAAAGCATGGGTCATTCTCGGTCCCCCTGTCCCCAGTCAGCAGCCCGCCAAGAAGGAAGGACACCGCCCGTCCAGTTTAAGGTGGGAAGTCAAACGCGGTGACCATGGGTTCATCCTAAGGCCAGGGAGGGTCTCCGGCATGTCAGGGCATCTCGGCCTGGGGATTGCGGACCCCCAGCCACACGCTCCCAGAACAGCCTGCAGGACAGGATCCACGGTGGGATGGACCCACAGGGACGGACCTGTCCCTGTATACAGGCAGCGCTCGACCAAGGTCACGGTTACCATTAACTTTACCGTTAGTATATACTTGAAAAAAAACGACTAACCACTGTGTCTATGGTTTAAGAAGCCCATCGAACAGGGAAAAGCTCCAGCTTGCTTTACAATTTCCACGACCCTTCCGTGTGCCTGTGTGTTAACGCAATACCCGAAGGCTGCGTATGTATGACTTCGGGACACATGCCCAGCCACTACGTGAGTAAAAATCACTTCCCCATTCCAGCAGCGGGGAAACCAAGGCTCAAGAGGTGTGCAAGGCTTTGCCCAAGACGGCAGAGGTGGGGAGAGCCCTTCCCCCAACAGGGCGGCTCCTCTCTGGGGCCTGCCACGTGTCCTGGCCCTGTTCTGTGGACCAGCCAGGGCGCAACCCCCCCCCCCAGAAGGGGGGTGATGCTGGGAATGTGCGCGGCAGGACGCCCAGATCCCCCAGCCCTCCCTCTTGCTTCCCGCCAATCCCGGGCCTGGGGAACCCTTCACAGGCTCGGACACCCCACTTCACCAGCACCCCACTGGGCACCCAGTTCATCTTGGCTACTTCGGGAATGGAGATGGACACTCCCCAGAAGTCACACCAACACCGTGCCTAAGCCAACTGCAAACCAGAGGCCGTGATCCGGGCCCCCAGGCAGAGACAGGACCTGGAGGGCGCCCTCCTCCGCACACAGAATGCCTAGAGTTTGCCCGCTGGCTGTCCCTGGCGGACACATGCCTCTCCTACGTGTCCCCTTACAGATGAGTCTGGGGGCTGACTGAGCCTGCTCCCTTGGTGCCAGGACCCCAAGCAGCACAGGACAGCGGCCCCCAGGAGGTCAGGGAGGCTGGGCACACTCTCCCCGAAGCAGCCCTGAGGGGTCCCAGCAGGCCCCCAAGAATCCCCACCCGCATCGCTTGGCATGGATGGATGGCAGATGGATCCATGACAGACAGATGATAGGCACATAGACACATAGATACGTGTGTGAAAGGCAGACTGCTGAACACACACATGCGCGCACACATACACACACATGCACATGCGCACACATGCACACACATACATGCACAGACATACATGCACACACGCATACACACATGCATGCACACACGTGCATGCACACAGACATACACGCATGCACACACATACACACATGCACGCATATACACATGCACACGCATACACACATGCACACAGACACGCATACACACATACACACATGCGCACACATGCACGCACATGCACACACGCATGCACACACGCGCACACATACACACATGTACACGTGCACAGGCATACACACATGCACACATGTGCACACATACACAGACACACATGCACACGCATACACATGCACACAGACACACGTGCACACATGCACACGCGCACATGCATACACACATGCACACAGACACGCGTGCACACATGCACACACGCACATGCATACACACATGCACACAGACACGCGTGCACACATGCACACGCATACACACATGCACACACATATACATACACACGTGCGCACATGCAGACACACATACACATGCACACATACACGCATGCACACACACACATATGCACACAGACACACACACAGCGAGATGGGAAGGCCGGGCCTGCCCACCCTCCCATGGCTCCTCACGCCTACCTGCAGCCGCTGCACTGTGCCCTACGTCAATTTAGACCAAACGGATGTGCACAGACCGAAAACCACCAGACACGGGCCGCGCACGTAAGTGTGTGAATAAAGCACAGATACCTTCCCAACCCCCCCATCACCCGAGGGGATGACGGGCCAGAACCACCACTCACCGCCCACACCCCCCAGCCCTCGGGTGATAGCTGCAGCTCAGCGTGGAGGGGCTGGGGGTCCCCGCGGGGAGGGGGTCACCTGAAGGGAGTGTGTCTTGGGCAGAGCACAGCCGGTGCCCGAACCCTGAAGTGGCATCATTCTGTACCTTGGGGACAGCGAGGGGACGGGCGTGGCCAACAGGTGATGCAGGGGAAGTGACGGGGGTCCCAAGGACAGAGGTCAGCCGGCCCTAGACCCCGGTCCGCTGTTCCACCAGCACGGTGTCCCCTGAGGGCTGATGAGGTCAGCAAGCACGGCCCCACCTGCCGGGATACCTGGCTTCCAGCAGGAACCCCAGGAAAGCAGACGGGACCGTCCTCGCTGCACAGCCTGGGAAAAAGGCGTTCGGGAAGATGGTGTTGTAGCAACTTCTCATGCCAAACTCGAGACTTCTTCAATCCCCCGGCCCTGGTGGCCCACAGCCCGTGCTGCCGACCTGTCCCCGGGCCAGACCAACATCAAGGAGGTCGGGAGAGCTTCTCCTGGAGAGCTGGTCCCGTGGAGCAGCCAGGCTCTGAGACTCGGGGTGCACCACCACCCCCCAATGGGGGGAGACCTAGCCAAGCAGACGACGCACCAGTGACCGGACCCGGGGACGCTGGGATACACTGGGACAGCAGCCCCTCGGCTGCCGGGAAGGTCTGCCCGGCAGCGGACGAGAGGCACGCCCCACCAACGTGACGGGGCAAAACTTGCCCGCACACGGCGCTGGTCAGAGGGGGACACGGGGCTCCCTGTCTCTGTGCATCTTCACTCAAAAGCGAAGAATCTACCTGCTCTCGGGGCTCAAAAATCAGGCCCCTGTTTATACACCACAGCACAGTTCGTGGCTTAGGAACGACCCAGAAACCAACTTAGTAAAAGTCTACTGGTCCCTTGCTCACCAGAACCCTACACCCTAACCACGTTCGGGAAGTTTAAGAAAAGCTCTCTTGCGTGCAGACCCCAGGCCTCCCGAGCTGCACGTTTCTCTTGTGTGCTTTTGCAAGAGGAGAGCGGCCCGCCCACCTCCCTCGGGAGCCTTCCAAGGACACGCCAATCTTTCCGGACCGACACCACGTCTGGAGAGATAGCAGGTGTTTCCTGCACTCCTGTCTGGTCCCCACCTGCCTCGGCCCGGCCCAGCCCCCTCCACCCCCGGCCGCTTTGGCACACGCTTATCGCAGCCTGCAACTTCTAAAGGCACCACGAACCCCGAGAGCAAGGGGGTGCCAGTGGAATCTGTGGCAAAGGTTACACCTGCAACAGGTAAACCGCAAAGCCCATGCTGCCGCATCTCGGCAATGGCCCGGGAGCTCCCCCGCTGGACCCCAAAGCGGTCCTGGGCCCCCGGTGAAGTCACTGGCCTCCCTAGCCATCTGGGGCCAGCCCTGCCGTCCGGGACACACCGGCAAGCAGCAAAGCAGGCGTTCCACCAAGTAAGCAGTCATTCCATCGGCCTGGAGGGGCTGTCTTGCTCAACACGCTTTTGCAATTATCGACCCTCATTTCTTTGGCTAATGATGTGACTTTTATATAAGAAACAGGCACAGCGAAAGCAATTTTGCAGCCGTGGGACATCTTTCGGAAGGGGACGGGGACCACCGTGAGATCTGCATGTAGACACAAGTGTCTTTTATTAAGAGAGGCCCACTGAGCCTGGTGCTCGCTTCCGAGTCGGTTTCCCCCGGGGCCAGAAGGCAGGGCTGGATGCCTTTTCTTGGGTGGAGCTGGTCCAGGCTTTGTCAAGGGACGAGGCTCCTCGGGCAACACGGGCTCGGCCACTTTGCACCCTATGATCGTGGGCAGGTCCTTCACCTGCCCCAGCTTCAGCCACACTCCTTGTCTTCCCAGAACAGGAACCCCAGTCCCTACCTCACCTGGGGGTGAGGGACCACGCAAGGCTGGCAGGAAACACCTGGCCCGTCCTCCAGAACCCCACCCTCCTCCAGAACCCCACTCTCCTCCAGAACCCCACCCCCACCGCCCCATCCTACAGAACCCCACACCCTGCAGTACCATGGCTTTGCAGCTCATAACCTGGCCCCTCTCTAAGAGGACAGACCCACGGAAGGAAGGCTGGGGAGCTGTGCGACTGATCGCTGATCTTGTCTGGGACCTGATCAGCAGGATGGCAGGGAGCCCATCCCCCCTTTCCCCTCTCCGTGGGCACCACTGGGTCTGTAGCTAAAGGATGCCCAAAGTCAGGCCGTGTGGGCACAAGACGAATGCTCCGAAGCCCTCACTGTAAGATTCAAGGCCTGCATCTCAGGGAAGAACGCACAGGGCACTGGGGTCGGGGCACCGCATTCCCCCCTAAACAGGACTGCTGTCCAGGCCAAAAGACACGACTGACGTGTGGATCTCCCCATCTCGTATCGCAGCGGCAGCTGATGCTCTCCCATGGGCTTCCGGGAAAAGGGACACTGAAACAAACATCTGCACCCATGCCTCGTGGCTAGCAGAGCACAAGGGCCACCCGGCTGGCTTACAGAAGGACCGGGCTCGGGGGGCAGGGGTGGGGAGGGCGGTGAGGACAAGCCCCGGACGGGAAGGCAGAGGGAGGACACTGACTGCAAGCCCCCATCACACGGCGGGTAGAACCACACCACGCCCCTCTGGGGGCTGTGACCGCAGGGCCACACAGGGATGGCCAGTCCTGCAAGGGAAGGAAGGCCTGTCTCTAAGTGTCCGTGTGAGGACTCTGAAGGCTCCGGCTGTGTGACCTTGGGCAGGTGCCTCGGGCTCCTCATCCGTAAAATGGGCTACTAGGTACAGCCAGCCCTCTGCAGGGGCGCTGTGGGGCCAGAGCAGGGTGGGCGAGGAGCAACGCGTCGTTAGCATCTGCGATTCCTGCGTGTTCTCGCGCAAACCAGGAGGACGGAGCAGACCTGCCTAAGGAGACTCACGCAGTGGCAGTGTCCCCATGTGGGCTGGCGTGGGCACCAGTCCTGCATGTGGACGGGAGCTAATGCTGGCGCCGTGCCCCCATATCCCACCGCTGTGGGCAAAGGGCAGCCTCTCTCTCTCCACTCCTGTCCCACAACCCTCCTTCCAGTCCCCCAAGCACACTCCACCCCTCCTGCCCCAGGACCTTTGCACATGCCCTACAGGTCTGGAATGCTCCCCACCCACTTAGGCAAGCCTCACCTGCTTAGCCTAACCTATTAATCCTAGACCTCTCAGCTCACACATCGCCTCCCCAGCGAAGCAGCCCCTGATCCCTGGTCCTGTTTATAGTCCTGTGAGGGCCCAGATCTCAGCTGCACAGAAATAGCTGGCTGTGTGCATTCTTGTCCATGCTCTGCACCCTCTGCCACGAAGACCCGCAGGGGCACTGGCTCCCACGTTCCGCTCAGCCTTTGGGGCCACATCCTGTCCCTAGCAGTGGGCGGAGCACGCGGTCTGCAGGAGGAAGGAGGGAATAAGCCAACCGCTAACCTCAACATGTCCGACGGACGATCTGGCCATGTCAGAGGCACAGAGATCCTGCTTTTGCGTTTTGGTAATAAGTACCTGGTTAGCTTTATTCTTAGGATAACAAAAGTCAACGTACCTGAGGGGCCTGAACAGACTTAGCACCTCAAAGAGCAGCAGAGTGAAAAGTAGTCTGCGCGTCCTCCTTGGCAAGGTCACGACACGGGGAATCGACGACATTGGGGAAAGAGACTGTCCCCTGCAGAGCACAGACCTTGGAGACCGAGGAAGGCTCACAGAACAGCATGGCTCCCCGGCGCTGTCCAATGCGCGCCCTGCTCACGGACGGGGGGCCACCCTAACAGCGTTCCCGCTAATGCTCTCCCCTGGAATCTCCCGCAACCACACTGTGCGCAGCCTCACGGGAACATCCCTGTCCCTGAAGACAGGGACCTGGGGCAGGGTGTTCTTGGCCAGGCAGACTGCTGAGCCCACCAGGGAGCTCACCCCTCGCTCCTGCTCACATGGAGGGGAGGGCAGCACCAGGCCCCCGGGGCTGGAGATGAAAGGCTGCATGCACCCCTGCTTCCCGCCTCCCCTCACCCTCTCTGGCTCTTCGGGGAAGAGCAAAGAGCGTCCCTTTGCAAGGTGTGAAACGCAGGGAGGACGCCAGGGGCCCCGGAGAAGTGGGGCCCGCCGTGCTGATGGGCCCTGAAAACCCCAGCGGGAACAGTTCCGTAAAAAGGAACAAAAGGGACGATTGCGTAACTGAAGCCAGATTTACAAGGAAGCAGGGCCCCTCGGGCTGGGGGCCGGGCAGGGAGCAGGCCAGCTGTGCCCTCGGGAAGGAGGCACCCACGGAAGCGCGCCGCACAGGCAAATGGAAAAAAATACGTGGAAAACCCTTTTCAGAAGCAACCACCAGCCCCGCCCGGCTGCCACACCTGAAGGTCATGTCACTCACCCACGGCCTGGCAGGCGGGCTGCAGGGGTCGAGCGCGTCCCACTCCGAGGCCCGGGTCTGAAGCCAGCCCTGCGGCTCCCCGGGGCTGCCTGGCCTTGGAGAGACTGACGCAACCCTTTGTGACTCAGTTTCCTCCTCTGGAAAGCGGAGGTGTCGCCAGGATTCGATAAGGAAATAGGGTATAGGGCTGAGAACAGGAGCTGACCAAACACAAGCGCTAAATAAACATCAGCCGCGCACACGGCCGTCGCATTTGGGTGCCAGGTGGGCGGGGGGGTCTGGCCCCAGAAAGGCAGCCCCCCCCCCCCGGGAAGTCCACACGGAATGCAGCGCCCGGTGCGACCACGGAACCACCCATGCCACCCAAGAAACAAGACGCCCACGAGCAACCTTCCCAAAGCCGGCCAGACAGACAGACACTCCTCCCTTCCAGAAGGAGAACACCAGAAACAAAGTCATTCTCAGGAGCGCCCACCTCGAACTGTTCTTAACGCTCTCAACCCCAGGCGGCAGTTCCTGGGCACTCTCCAGGAAAGACACACCAGGCTCAAGTTAGGAAATGACAACAACGTCACTTTGTCCCCAAGCTCCTCTGAGAAGCAAGGTCTCGCTCAGTCTGAGATTTTATCTGTGATCATTTGTCACCAACTACTCAGAATTCTGGGGTGCGTAGGCGGGCCTGCACCATACGGACGGACACGGGACGCAGGACGCCGGGTGGGGGGAGAAGGCCCGCGGCAAGGAGGAAGGAGGTCCCCGGCACAGGGGGGCGGGGGACCGAGCTCTCACTCACCCCCGTCTGGGGTCCCCAGCAGGGGAAGCATCCCACGCAGCGCCACATGGAACTTTTACTGCCCCTTCGCTGCAGAACAAGGACGCGAGCGGACAGAGGAGGGGCGCCAGGGACTGACCCAATGCCAAGAGCACGCAGCAGCCCGCGGCGGCCCCACAGAGGGAGGAACTCACCGTGCTGCCGAGGGGCCAGCCAGGGCTTCTCCTTCCTTCCAGAAGCAGCTCCCTCCCACCGCCTCGCCCCTTCCCTGCTCGGAGTCCCGCGCCCTCTCCGTGCGCCTGGCCTCGGGGCGGCGGGGCCGAGAGCAGGTGGACAGTGCCCGCCCCGCTGCGGCTGGGCAAGTCTCAAGGGCAGCCGTGCCAGAGCCGGCAGGCACGCCCAGCCCCAGCGGCAGCACGCACGCCTGCACGCAGGGCAAAGGAACTGGCTGCCCGGCCTCCTGAGGCCCCGCAGGGCCCACGGCCAGCAGGACAGGCCTCGCTGGGCGGGGGCCATGTCCTCAGGACCCCACACCCGCCCTCCGGGGGGGCGTCGACACAGGGGCCCAGAGAGGGGTCTCCGGTGTCCAAAGAGCCCCCCGCCCCAAGACCAACCGACCACAGATTGATTCCTGGGTGGGCAGGTCGCCCGCCAGCATCCTGAGCCCCACGGGTGCCTGGGCCCGCCCTCCGCCCTCCCCCACCTTCCTTCTGCCCCTTAACGTTCACACAAAACCACGAAGCGGACACAAAAGCAAGCTCCAAGTGTGTTGCTGGACCAGAGAAGAGCTCTCTCCTAACGCACATGCCCCTTGGGCTCCAAGTCTCCTGGAGGCCAAAACAGAAAGAGAGATGGGGCTGGACGTCTGGCAGACAGTGGGACAGGCACCCGGCCTGTCTGAGGCTGGATGGAGCGGGGTCACACGTCACTCGGAATCAGGAGAGGAAGGGCCCACAGCAGAGCGCCGTCCCCCACCGCCCCGGTCTATGCTGGCAACCAGCCGGATTTCGTTATCAAATGGCCAGTCATGTCCCTTAAATTCAGAGGGAGACCCAAGTGGGCTCATCGATAATGACGCCTCACACACACTGATTCTTTTATTTTAATCGATCACTTCATGAGAACACCTGTCCTCGTAAAGAGGACACGGGGAGGGCATGGTGGGTCCTGCAGGGCCCTCACAATCCTGTCCCCGGCACCAGGACCCGGGGGCCTGCTGCAGAGGGAGCCACGCAAGGTCTCCTTCCAGCCCCGACGCTCAGGGAGCCCTCGAGCCCACAGGCTGGGGTCTCTGCCTCAGGTGGCTCAGCTCCTGCAGGACAGCGGGGCTTCCCGAGAGAGAGCGTGGGGACAGCCATCCCTTCACCTGTCCGGTCAGCAGACCTGCAGACAAACTGCATTTCACTCTTGGGAGCATCAGTCCCAACTCAGCTCCGAGGCCCAGGCCTCCCACCACAGACGGCCCCGTGGAAGAGCCAGCTCCGAGCCTCCAGGATCCTCAGAGGCTGACAAGTGTGGACCAAGAGGGAGCCCCCCCCCCACCTGGACATCCCAGAGTGCAGGGCTCATGGTCCTGGGAAGGGGGCCCGGTGCGCCCACCGAGCTGCCCAGTCCAGGACCACAGCTTTGTCGCCATGAGCAGGGCACCGCAGGGGTTCCCAGGATGGCCAGCCCATGCACCTGACCGCTGGCAGGTGGACCAGGGCCTTCCGGCGGCCCCGTCTGTTCTCACACATGCCCGGGACGATCCAGCGAGCCTCCTCCCCGGCCAGCATCGGACACCCATGCTCCATCCAAACCAGGCCCCACTACTCAGGATCGCCCCAGCACGATGAGCCACACAGCTCCCGGCGGGGCTGCGGGGCTGGGTGGCAGGCCTGGAAGCGCCACAGAACAGCACAGCGGTGACGGTGTCCCCGAGGGGCTGCAGGACAGGAGTGCCGTCCAGCGGCAGAAACGGCGGGCCTTCCAGGGTGGAGCTGGGCCAGGAGGAGCCGGGAGCACCTGGGGAGGACGGGCCTGCAAAGTGCGGGGCCAAGGGAGGCGGGGGTCCTGCGGTAAGCCAGGGCTATGCTCCAGAACGCCTGCAGGCCACAGACACTTGACCTCTGGAAGGCTCCGTGTGCCCACCTGCACACTGGGGATGGTCAGAGAACATGACTCAGTGCAGAAATGTCGCGTGAGATCACGCTCCCCGGCACGAGGTGTGCCCTCGGTAAGCGTCCACTTTATTAGCGGGTCCTCTTCTCGCCACCAAGGCTGTCCACGGAGGCCAGGGGGCAGGGGAAGGAGTGCAGGCAGCTGCTGAGGCCGGGCAGGGGGTCTGGGCAACCAAGAGGACAGGAGAGAGGAGTGGCACCCACAGAACTTGGTCCCGTCGCTGAGGAGGGAGATGGTGCGGCGACAGAGTGGGGGTCCACGGACCTACACTGTG
Organism: Neomonachus schauinslandi; assembly: GCF_002201575.2. Classification (NCBI taxonomy): domain Eukaryota; kingdom Metazoa; phylum Chordata; class Mammalia; order Carnivora; family Phocidae; genus Neomonachus; species Neomonachus schauinslandi. The sequence continues at coordinate 13,887 of NW_025408751.1, read as the reverse complement.
GGAGCATGTGGGCAAGCCACAGACGACGCGACCCACTGGACATGGCCCACAGGACAGGGCCCACAGGACATGACTCATAGGACACGATTCACAGGACACGGCCCACGGGACCTGACTCACTGGACACAACCCACAGGACACAGTCCACGACCCACAGGACAAGACCACTGGACATGATTCACTGGACATAACCCACAGGACACAGTCCACGGGACATAGGACACTGCCCACAAGACACAGCCCACAGGACACGACCCATAGGACAGAGCCCACAGGACACAGTTCACGACTCTAAGGACACGGTCCATAGGACACAACTCAAAGGACACGGTCCATAGGACGTGACCCACAGGATACAGTCCCCGACCCACAGGACACGACTCACTGGACACAGGACACAGTCCACAGGACACAGCCCACAGGACGTGGCCCACAGGGCACGACCCACAGGCCTCCTCCATGCCACCCAAAATGGTGCCTCTGGCACCGTCCTGTCACTTCAGCGTGGGGACCCCGGGAGAGCACCTTCGGCAGGAGAAACTGGGCTCCAAGCCCAGCTCCGTCTCCACAGACAGGACGTCCTGGAGGCGCCGGCTCACCCTGTCCCCTCGGGTCCTCACCTGTGAGCGGGGGAAGACGTTGAGCCGGGGCGGTCCTGAGCCCCGGGTGAGCTCCTGGCAGCCCAGCCACGGACAAGCTCGCCCCGAAACGCCCTGTCGGCTTTCCTAACCAAGCTGCTCCCGCACTAAGGAGACTGCACGTCCGAGCTATTCTCCGACAATCAAGAGCCCGGGCACAAGACCGAGACGACGACACGGTGCTGGGCCCAAAGAACACAGATAAAATCAGGAAAGCAGTTTCCTGGGATCGACCCTATCCACAAAGCCCACCCCAAATAACGTCACCCTACCTACTGCGTACGGAATAGGACACGCTGCACGGCATTCACACGCGATCTTGTGAATTCCTCACTGAAATGTTGTCTCCTTTTCACCTGTGAGGAAATAAAGCTGCTGGCGCCCGACCCAACCTGACCAAGGTCACATGGCTCATCAGTGGAAGCTATGGCTGCCCTAGGTCCCTGCCCGGGGCCCGAGGCCGGCTGCCCCTGCTGAGGGACCCACACGGACAGACCGACGGGACATCGACTGGGACTTCTGCCAAAGCTCAGCTTCGCCGGCACCGAGAGTCCCACTTCCCTTGATGTTCAGACGCAGCCTCTACACTCCGGAGTTTCGATCCGGGAACGCATCATGGGCCAATGACCAGGTTCAGACCAGCAATGCCTTCTACACACACCAATCTCTTTTCTCTCCTTTCTACACTCTAGGAGGCCAGATGTCCAGCCCTGGTTGGATCTGAAAGTTTATATTCCTCAATTTTATAATATAATCCTCAAATTTTCTCCCACAAAGTAATTTTTAACAGCTGCATGGTATCCAGAGTCCAGCTAGAGCCCAATTTCCCGTACACCTGAACGTTTGTCTCCCACAGGTGGTACTGTGATAAACATCCTACAGTTTACAACTTCTCAGCATCCTTAGTGGCTGCCTCGGGATAATCACCTACAAGGGCAATTTGCTTTGTTTTCTCTTGTCGGGAGAACTTCCTACAGCCCGTCTCTTGGAAGGCGTCCTGTAACCTCCAGGACTGCACACACCTGTGCTCCAAAGGGGACAGAGGTCCGAAAGGTGAGGAGCGGACCAGAATGGAATTGCCTTGGCAAGCCTGAAGAGGGATTCGAGGTGTCGGGACAGGGGAAACTGTGTCCCCAGGAGTGGAGCAGGGAGGAGAGGGACACGCCTCGGGGCTCCTGTGGATGCGTCCCCCCATCTGCTCCCCAGGTCAGAGCTTGGAGCAAAGATCGAGTATCTCCAGGATGCTAAATCCGTGACAAGAGAAACGGCAGGCCCTCCTGGGCGGCCAGGACGTGCACAGCGCAGCACCTGGCTTCACTGAACGCATGCGTGAGGACCGAGATGCCGGCCCGCCGCTCCCCGGGGACCCCTGCTCCTTCCCAGCTTTGCCCTCTCCCTGCAGGAAGTGCGGGCTGACTGTATGCAGCCAGATGGGCATGTGGAGTCCCAGGTGTGGAAACAGCCCCCTGCTCAGAAGGGCACCTGGGACCCCACATGAGAGCCTGTCTCCCCTTTGCGACTGCAGGTTAAAAAGGCTGGGAAAACAGCGTGCACAAGAAATGTTCGTGTGCAGAGGGAGACCGATGGAAATGCAAACTATCAGACCAGGACAAGGAGGAGCAAAGCGCGGGGTCATCAGACGCTGCGGCAGCTCCTCCATGAGAATGATTCCAGCATGGCTGAAGTCGACGCTGTAACAGGGGTCGTAGGAGTAAGACTGGGTATCAGGGAGTCCACAGGTTAGATCCTATAATCCCCACGGATGCCCCCCTGACAGAGGCAATTCACTGAACAGCTAACTTCAATCCCTACCTTGCCCAGCACTTACCATGCGTGTGGACCCCCCCACACACAAACACACACCCTGTAAACGGTGGAGCCGAACAACACAAAGGGGAAGATGTACAATGAGGGCAGGTGGTAAACATAAGACTGAGTGTGGAGTTACATGCTAGACAGCAAGGATCCCATTCCAGAAAAGACAGATGCGGGACACCTGGGTGGCTCAGTCAGTTAAGCGTCCGACTCTTGATTTCGGCTCAGGTCGTGATCTCAGAGTTGTGAGATCAAGCCCCGTGTCGGGCTCTGCACTCAGTGTGGAGCCTGCTTGAGATTCTCTCTCCCTCTCTCTCTTCCTCTGCCCCTCCCCCACCATCCCCTCTCTCTAAAAAAAGGAAAGAAAAGACAGATTCATGTTGAATGCAAACGGCAGGTGAGTTCTGGCTGGAGCCACAGTGAGAGCCCCCTGGAGGTTTGCTGAGTGGGCTTAAACCTTATCTTGCCTTCCAAGAACCAAATGAATGAGGTCACTTTGTTTGGATAAATACCCATTAGGGTTAGTACCGGATCACATGGTATTTCCATTTTTCGTTTTTTGAGGACCCTCCATACTGTTGTCCAGAGCGGCTGCACCAGTTTGCATTCCCACCAACAGTGGGAATGTTCCCACAGTTGTTCCCCTTTCTCCGCATCCTGGCCAACACCTGCCGTTTCTCGTCTCTTTGATACTAGCCATTCTGACAAAGTGTGAGGTGGTATCTCATTGTGGCTTTGATCTGCATTTCCCTGATGAGGAGTGATGACGAGCATCTTTTCATGTGTCTGTCCCCCATTTAGATGTCTTCACAGGAAAAATGTGTATTCCGGTCATTGGCCCATTTTCTTAATCAACTTAGCTGTTTTTTTGGTATTGAGTTGTTCTTTATATATTTTGGATACGATCTCTTATTAGACACAGCAAAATACTAATTTGAGAAGCTGTATGCAGCCCTACGCTTATTGCAGCCAAGATATGGAAGCAGCCCCAGTGTCCACTGGTTGATGAATGGATAAAGAAGTGGTATGCACACACACACACACACACACACAGAGACACACATATACAGTGGAATATGACTCAGGTGCAGAAAAGAATGAAATCCTGCCATTTGCAGCAATATGGATGGACCTAGAGGGTATTATGCTGCGTGAAATGACTCAGACAGAGAAAGACAAACACCATACGATCTCACTTACATGTGGAATCTAAAAAACAAAACAAACGCACAAACAAAAAGCAGAATCAGACCCATAAGTACAGAGAAGAAATGGATGGGTGCCCGGAGCGGGGAGAGGGGGCAAATGGGTCAAGGGGAGGGGGAGGCATGGCTTCCAGTGACGGAGTGAACAAGTTACGGGACGAAAGGCACAGAACAGGGAACACAGTCAGTGGTGAGGTGACAGTAACTACAGATAACGCGGTAAACACGGCGTGCGTAACGTATGGACCTGTTACGTCTCTCTACATCTGAAACCAATGTAACATGGCACGTTGACTACATTCCATAAAAAAAAAATTTAAATGATTTAAATAAATGAAGTCATCCCAGGCTGCCCTACTGGCTGGACGCCCCCTTTGCTCTGGACGACCGATGCCTATCGCCCACTGCCCCTGGCCGGGCACTCGGACCTTCCTCTCCGATCCTGTACCACATCGTCCATCACCCTGCACGTGGACCGGACATGGACCAGACGTGGACCAGACACAGACTAGACGTGGGCTGGACACAGACCGGACGCCCACTGTGTCCACTCCCAAACCGGTTCTGGCCAGATGCACTGGCTGCTGTCACCGCAGAGTCTAACAAAATACCACACAAACCGACAACTCATGAGCCTAAAAAGGGCAGAAATCTGCTCCAGCTCTGAAGGCGTGTCCGTGTCCTGGGAGGGCAGGGCCCCAGCGCCCTGGCTCCTCCGGACCCCACAGGACAGCTGCAGGACGGGGCAAACCCAGAGCACAGGGGAGGTCGGCCGTCCCATCAAGCTTTCACAACACTCGGAGGTGGCCAAATGGGGAATTTCAGAGGGTGCGCTGAGAGCAGGGGAACCCCAGCCACAGGACAGGACGCCAAGACAGACGGACACAGCCGTCCGTTTCAGACGCAAGGAAGTGTGAAAGTGAGTGAGGCTTAGCATTCCGCAAGGCCACAGGCATTTCAATTCAACAACCACCTACAGATCCCAACCATTTTTTAATTTTTATTTTTTTAAGATTTTATTTACTTGTCAGAGAGAGAGAGGGAACACAAGCAGGGGGAACAGCAGAGAGAGAGGGAGAAGCAGACTCGCCACCGAGCAGGGAGTCCGATCCCAGGACCCCGGGATCGTGACCTGAGCCCAAGGCAGATGCTTCACTGACTGAGCCGCCCAGACGTCCCAGATCCCGACTGCTTAAAAGGACAGGCTGACCGAGTGAGAAGCGGGTGGACAGCGTGTGACACGTGACTGTCGCCATCCTAGGGAGAATGACACAGATCACAGCAGCACGCACCCACACTCAGTCCAGCCCAGGGGCAGAAGCCTGCTGGGCGGGGACCCTCCCGAACCCACTGGGGTTCGAGACGGAGTGGAGGACCAGGCTGGGCACGGTGGGGCACGCAGCAGGGCTGGGACTCGGGATCCCAGGGAGCTCTTCCGGTGCCACGGTAACAGCCTCCTTCCCTACTCCTTGGCACCCCAAAACACCACGGGAACTGCCCACCACAGGCTCACGGGGAGGCGGCGAACGTGGGCTGGAGTCCGCGCTCTCTGATGGGCAGGTCAGGGGTAAAGGGAGTTCTCAGGCGCCAACACAGCAACGGAACGGCCTGAGGACCCACCATCAACACCTTATCAGTGCCCTCAAGTCTTGCTATTGCAGGTCGTGAGGTTGTCACCCTCACCGTGAGCACCGGCCGCACAGCTTTCGTGTGCTTAGAGCACCAGACACACCCACGCGCACGTGGTTCCATTTCCAAGTGAAACCACCGACAAAAAGCACAGAAATGCAAAACCACGTGTCCCTGCACACACCTCGGGAAGGACAGGTGTTCACACGGAGCGGGAGGGCTGAGGGGACGCCGCCCGGGGTCCGCCTCAGCTGCGGATGTGCTCGGCGGGTCCTGCGCGTGTCCACGGGTGACCCTGGACGCACAGGGACGGCAGGTTTGGGATGACAAACACATTCTAGCAAGGTCGCAGATGTGCACACACAAAATCAACAAAAGAGGAGGCTGGACCGCAACCAAATCGATAGGAACCCGTCGATCGTTCGTCTCGGGTTCACGCCAGAAACATCTGGAAAACCTGCCCATTCTAACGGCCCCAGACAGCACACCTGACACAGTAATGTTCCAGAAGGAATCACAACCACAGTCTCGTCCAGTCGTATTTTTAAGCGTGTGACCCCGTCTCTTTACTTGGAGGGACGCCTTACGCTCCTGGAGGGCGCTAAGCCTCAGGGCGCCTTCCTCCTCGCCCGAGGAAGGTCAAGGCCGTGGTAGAGACGGGAGGGCACCTTGTCTTCCAGCGCTCTGGCCCCCGGGGAAGGCAGACATGAAGCAAGCACTTCTGTACGGAAAACACTGTATCAACCCCATGTCATGTGCTGATGAACTCAGCAGGTTTTCAGCAAAACTTCATCATGAGGACTGGTCTTTCCAGATGTCAGCCGTCCACCTGGAACGCCACAAGGAAGACGCTCGGGCAAGCCTGATTAGCTCATGGAAAACCAGGGGAACGCCTGCGGGCCGGTCCTGGGGTAATTCAGCACAGTTCCTGGCCAGCCCTGAAGCCCTGAGCTCTGTGCTCCCACTTCACCTGCATCCTGACCCGGCGCCGAGCTCCGGATGCCGCCTGCTCTCCACCGCCCACCCCACCCCTCCCTCGACCGTCACAACACGAGCCCCACACATCTCTTCGCTCCCTCTGCAAACGTGTCAGCAGGCATCCTCAGAAGAGAAACCGGGTTTTAAAACTGCAAGAAAACACCACTACCATGAGCAGTGACTCCTTAATACCACCACGTCGCTAGTCAACGTTCAAATTTCCCTGTCTTACAAGCTTTTGGGGTTTGTTTTTTGTTTTGTTTCTCTTTTTTACAGTCAGATCGTTGGAATCGAGTTCCAAATAAAGTCTGACGATGTTTATCTAACATCTCTTCGGTTCCTGACAATAGAGATCCTTCCTCCTCCTGCGGTGTTTTTGGAAATGACTGACATGCTTCTCGCCCAGCCAAACTCCCCCCACCCGCCCGGGGATTTCACTGACCCCTCTGGAAGGCTTCCATGGGGCTCGGACCCCGTGCTTCCTGGAAGCCGTGGATGGGTCTGGGCTCAGGGTGGTTCTGGTCTGATTTCGGGCCTCCCGTGAGGCCCACACACGCGGCCAACTTCCCTGGAGGAGGCACATGACCCTACCAGCTTCCTTCTGTGACCCAGGAGGTGACGGAGGGTCACGGCTGTTCGGGTACTTGCGGTCTGCAACTTGGCACATTTTAACTCCTTCATTTTCTCGACATTTGCTGGCCAGAATTCCTCCTTACACAGAACTTTTCCTCTTGGTCTATTTTTAACCCGGAGGTACAGGCTGTGCAAGAAAAGAGGATTAAAAGCTTGTTTCTCTTTATTTAACAATTTTTCAGAATGAATCGGTCCCCTAGCATCCCTTGACGGCAACTAACAAAGTTTCGGGCTTGGGTTGGGTTTTCATGTTTTTATTTTTCATTTATTTTTTGTTAAGTAGGTGCTTTATTTAAAGTCTGTTGCAAAGGGGCAGCTGGGTGGCTCAGTCATTAAGTGGCTGCCTTCGGCTCAGGTCATGATCCCGGGGTCCTGGGATGGAGCCCCGCATCGGGCTCCCTACTCAGTGGGGAGTCTGCTTCTCCTTCTCCCTGTGGCCCTCCCCAAGACTCATCCTCCCTCTCTCAAATACATAAAATCTTAATAAATAAAGTCTGTTGCAGAGATCAGAAAGCGACATGTGAACCCAAAATCACAAAGCTGACAGCCCTTACAATGGGATTCAGGCCCGCGTCTGACTGGTCCTCAAGCATCTACCGTCCAAGACTCCGGTTCAATCCCGAGGACGGGCCACTGCGCTTTCCACGTGGCTGGACACACAGGTGGAGGGCCAGCGTGGGGACTATGCCCGGTCACAAGCCTGTCCCCAAACTGGAACGAGCCCCAGGCAGCCACGTGGGACTTTCCTTATTCTCTCTGTACAGGGGGGCCTCCGGAGGGGACACAGTTTCCGCCAAGGACGAAACTTTCTCCCTTTTGTTTTACAGAATTGTTTACTTTAAAAAAAAAAAGAATTTATTTATTTATTTGAGAGAGAGAGAGCACAGAGAGAGAGTGAGAGGGAGAAGCAGGCTCCCCGCAGAGCAGGGAGCCCGATGTGGGGCTTGATCCCAGCACCCTGGGATCATGACCTGAGCTGAAGGCAGATGCTGAACCGACTGAGCCGCCCAGGCGACCTACAGAATTGTCTCCTGATGCTCGAAGGGAAATAAACGTGGCAAACAAGGCTGCCTGTTGGAAGGACCCCCAGGGGAGGAAGATGATGTGACCACAGTGGAGAGGCCAGAACTGGCCTGGCTTCTGATATTCAGGACGCAGACGCCCCGCCGCCCACACGCAGGACGTGCCTCGAATAAATGGGGGAGGCCTCCCAAAAGCTCAGAGGCACTTGGGGGGACCCGAGGAAAACCGTGCCTGAGGCCCCTGGCTCTCTAAACAGAGACTCTCCGAGCGAGGCCGGGACGCCCCAGATACCACACCAGCCAAGCTGACACCCACATGTGCTGATAAGAAAACAGGAGCGGGGACCCCAGGCCACGGAGAACCCGGGGAGGAGTCGGATTCCAGAACCCTGGGTCCCCAAACTGGCAGCCAGGGTCCCTCTCCCGCATAGACTTACATTTTTTCAGGGGGCTGGGCGGGGCGGGGGGCCGGGGATGCTGTCGGGTGCTTTTTTTTTTTTAACGATGACCCCTCTTGCAGGTAAAAATGCACTCAGGCAGGGGCGCCTGGGTGGCTCAGTCAGTTAAGTGTCGGCCTTCGGCTCAGGTCATGACCCCAGGGTCCTGGAATCGAGTCCCACATCGGGCTCCCTGCTCTGCGGGAAGCCTGCTTCTCCCTCTCCCACTCCCCCTGCTTGTGTTCCCTCTCTCGCTGTGTCTCTCTCTGCCAAATAAATAAATAAAATCTTAAAAAAAAAAAATGCACTCAGGCAACAGAAGCCCTATCAGAACGACGTCTCTCCTGACGCAAACTCTGTCCTAACTCAGGGCATTAAAAAACAAGGGCTCAGCTTCCCCTGCCAGTTAACTGCGATGTCCCCCCGATTCCCACATACCCACCGGCTTCAAGGGTCCTCCCCACATTCACAACCTGTGATTGCTATAAAATCCATGCCACCAGAGCGGGAAAAAAATGGCACGCTACCAGAACTTTCTCTGTGGCAGATTCCAGTCTTTGGACCTGGGGACATTCATTCACTGGAAAACATTTGCCACGGCCCTTGCCTGGAAGATGCCTAGAGTGCGGTGAACGCTGGCTGGGGGCTCCTCCGTCAAGCCCGAGCGGCAGCCCCAAGCCCACCACACAGTCAGAGGCCCGGGTGGTGGGTGCCCAGCTCCCTGAGCCCGTGTGCACCGTGCGGCTGGCCGTGGACATGCCAAGGAACAGACACGGGCCAGCCTTCACCGGGGTGACCGGCCCGCAGCCAGCGTGGCTGTTAATCATTAGCCAGGCTCCCCGCCGGAGGTAGCTGACACCAGGCCGACCTGGCCCCTGCTGTGTGTCCCTCACCTGTGGCCTGGCCCACCAGCAACATCTAGCTCGGCCCTGCTTCCAATCCAGGCTTACCGGGTGAGGCTCAGCACGGGAGGGGGGGTTTTCTCTTAATTCGTGGAGGGCCGCCCCTCTTTCTCAAAAGGTCTGTGAACCGAGGCTCCTGTTTGTCCACCTGCAGCTCCCACGTGGGAGACGCGCACCGGACCGCCTTTCCCAGAAACGAGGGCAGTCTCTCCCTGCCAAGGTTGAAAAAGCTGAAGGCCCGCATGTTATTTTAGGTGCAGGAGGGAACGGTGAAATCAAAGCAAGTGTGGACCAAAGTCTGGCCTGTGGTTAGAACGGGGTGGGGCAGGGGCCCCGGATTTCCGGAGAAATCTACCTACGCACCAGGTTTTGGAGATGGCCCAGGGGAGGCTCTCTCCGCAGCGGCAGAGGCCTGGGGCAAAGGTCAACGCAAGAGGGTCCCCCGAACCCGGTCAGCAGCGCAGGCTTCGAAGGCCTTCCCTGGAAAGCTCCGGGGACCTTGGGTTCCCAGCCCTGCCCGATCCCCAAGCCCCCTCAGAACCAGAGCGCCTCCTTCAAACAACTTCCACAAATAGCCTCCCCCATTCCTCTGCACGTCTGCTATGTCTGTCCGGCCCGTGGGTCTGTGTCAGGGCCCAGAGGCCACGGCCAGCCCCGCCGAGCACCACTGAGCGCGCTTACGCCCCAGGATGGCCCCATCACAGGTCTGTGGCCGGACCCAGTCCCAGAAGTGCCGGGGGAGGCGGTGGGGGGCTGAGGCATGCTAAGCAACATGAAAGAGGTAGAGAGAGGGACCCCATGCACTGCTCCCCTGGGAAGCCACGCAGACACGAAGGCTGCGGGGCCGCGGGGCCGCGAGCCCTCAGGAGGCTGCGGGAGGGTCCCTTCTCCAGCCGCTGCCTCCCATCCCGAAGCCACATCCTCCGCTCTGCTCGCAAGGACACGAGTCCAGCCTGACCTCTATCCCCGCATCCGCATTCCAAACTCAGCCACATCCCGGGTTTCTGGCAGATGGGAATCTGGGCGGCACACGGGGCATCACCCCCACCCCGCAGGTGTCCACTCCATGTCTGTGCCGCATCTCAGAAGCCCGTTGGGATCAGTGCATGAAAGCGGCCCAGGGGCTGCCCCCATCCACACTTGCTTCGCTCCCTTCAAGAGCAGGTCGTCAGAGGGGGTGAAATGCACCATTAAGAGAAAGGGAATCGGAGCGAAGTTTGGGATCCTGGCTTCCAATGCCATCACCCGGGGCCTGCACACCTTAATTCAGATCCCAACCTTCACAAAGGACCCTGAGGACCGAGGGAAGCAGAGCAGTGACCAGCTCTGCCCCGGCGCCAGGAGCCCAGCCTGCATCCAGATCGGGGCCACAGGGAACCTCGGAAACACGGCTCCACTCGGGTGCATTCAGCGTTTCTTGAACACTCCCCACTCTGCCTCAAGTCATAACACTGGGACCCTCCGCCTCCGTGCTTGCTGAGAAGACACAGAGCCAGGCACGGGCACTGACGCAGCACCAGGGAAAGGCAGCCTGAGGTTCTGAGGAGCAATGGCAGGTGCTCCAGCAGCCTTAAGGAGAGGATGAGGACACCAGAAGCGCCAGCCTCACACCTGCCCCCTGTCCATCTGTGCGGTCCTGGCCTGCCCTGGCCCGATTCCTGGTGTGCTCACCAGGTCTCAGTTTCCCTTGCGCCATCCATTCCACATGTCCCTTTAAAAGGGGATCCTCCGGGGGCTCCTCTGACGCCCCATTGCTGAACCAGAGTATGGCTCTTGGATCACCGAAGTTTCAAGGTGAAAGTCTGGGAATGCAGCATCGTGTATGTTTTTATTTCTGGGTCTCACTTGGCTTTTACCAAAACCATAGGTGTTAGGTTTGCGCAAGTGGAAGGCTCGACTATGATCTGGCAGGACTCCTGAGACTTTTCTCTGCTTCCTGAAGATCGGAGGATTATAGAACAAGGATGTTTGCAAGTCTCTGCTGCCTGAAGCAAGGGAATGTCACTGGGACAAGGTGAAGCATCTCGTGTGAGATGCTCAGACCCAGGCAGGCCAGCCGTGGGTGCAGACACAGCACCCGGAGTTTGTGACTTCCAGAAACAGAAGCGATCACTCGGCTAAGACCCTGCTGTGCTGGGGCAGATCTGCATCTGTGTTCTGTTAGGTCCCACAGCGTGGGAACAGTCCATGAGCAGGAATACTCCGCACCCAACCAAAGAGCTGCACTTACTGAGGACAAGCAATTCGCACAGAGGCCGCCGTGGACCGGAGCCGGCGGCAGAGGCCAGGCTACTCCAGGCGCCCCACTGAACCTTCTAGGCCAGGCCCCCCCACCCAATATTTGACAGGTGGAAAGCCTGAACTCTGTCTTCGCTACCTAATTCTGCAGTCAGGTAAAGGGAGTATCGTTAAAGGGGATTCGTTTCCATCCATCTCAAACCTCCAAGTGTCCCATTCGGTGGGCAGTCTTTCGGAAATAATCCAATGCCTTTGGGAGACCCCGTCACGGCCCCCAGTAAGGAATGTGCCCTCAACCGTCACAGTGCCCTTATGTTAACCTCACCACTCATGATCACTTCCTCCAGCTTGGTGAGTTTAAGCAAACCAATGCTGAACGAGGTCCCAACGACCCACGCGCACACCCAGGTGCAGCTCACAGGGCCCAGTCTGGAAACTCTGGCCTCAGTCTGTGTAACCTGACGCCTAATGTCACCTGCGTCAGAAACCACCCATTGTCTTCACCTTCATTAAACAAAGAGTATAGCCCGGAGGAGCTCCCTGAACAGGCGACTCGAATTTCAGAAGCGAGTCTAGGCCACGCCTCCTCCAGCGGGAGAAACCACAACAGCCACGCAGGAACAAGCCGGGGTGAGCGCCGGCAGCCAGGTGAGGGCTCTGTGCAGCCCGGAGCGTCCGCACGCACGGCCACCGCCAGGTGGGGACACAGCCTCTTGCAAGGACGGAGGCCACTCTCAAAGAGTGAACTTCTCTGACGCAGGGCCGCCACGCTGGCTGCTCACGAGGCCGCTGTGTGCTGCCGGGACCCCTGGCCACGCGGGGAGTCCACACCCGCCGGACTGAAGGGTGTCCCCCTGAAAGCCACACCTGCACCAATGCAGGTCCGCTCCTGCGCTGGTATGAATGTGCCCTCCTGGATGGACAGACAGGCAAGGAAGGACAGGATGGAAGGCCCCAGCGACGCTCTGCTTGAAGCACCAGTCGGTGCCGGGACGCACGTCCAGCCCTCCGTGAGGCCGGCCGCAAGCAGGCCCGCAAGCCCCCTGCCGGCTGGGGCTCCCTCGCCGTGTCCCGGGGCGGGGGCTCAGGAGGAACAGGTCCCCTGGGGGTCTGTCCCAGCACCTTCACCCTCGCAGAGCATATGGCGCGCTCTGGAACCGATCAAACCGGTTCTCCCTGACCAGATGGCAAGAGAACAATGGTTAAAACCAAACAAACCGGCGCAGGCCGCGGGCAGCGGGGGACCTCGACTGCCCCCTCGCATCTGCCCAGCGAAGAATAAGGCTCTTCCTCACCCGGTGCCGTGGCCGGCACCCACACCGTCCACGCGCTATTCCATCCGCTCCTCACGGTCCCCGCCGGGGAGATGGCAGCGTCCCCACGGACGGAGGAGGCAAGTGGGGCCCAGGTGCAAGAGGGCTCCATGCGAGGTCATGCGGGTCTCCAGGTATTGTCACCTGGATGGACCCCGACCTGACGCTGGCACCAAGCTCGCAATCACCAACGTGCTCTGCACCTGTGTGTGCGTGTGAGCACGCGTGGTTGATACACACGCACATGCGCATCTGCAGAAACACTGCAAACAGAGGCACAACTCGGCCTGGGAGGACCCGACCGCCGCTCCCATCACGAGTGATCCGCTACCCAGAAAAACCGAAGCACCTCCCTGTCATGACCCAGCAGACCCTGCTCCACAGGGCCCGTCCCGGCGTGACGCCAAGAGACAACAAAGCCATGGACATGCTTCTCCATCCTCAATGCCGCATAGACGGGCAGAGCCAGAAAAAGCCAGACGAGGCTGCCCTCCAGAGCGGTGCCAATCTGCCCCAGGAACAGACCCGGCAGCTCACAGTGGGAAGGAGCCGAGGTGAGGCTCTTCCAGAACCTCTTGGAAGGGCTCCCGGCCCTCGGGACACCTGCAGAGCTGGTGAACGCCCCCGTCGGGGAGAGGCCCCGGAGCCGGACGGAGCAGACGCCGTCTGGGTCAGATGCACAGAAGGGGGTGCTCACGGCCCAGAGCCGACAGCCTGAGGCGGACGGGAAGGAGGCCTCCTGCTCCCACACCTGAAGACTGATGAGTCACCACAAGCATGAGACAGCACGGAGTGGGAGGGCCACGGGCACACAGAGGACACGGGGCCCAGGGATGCGTGGACTGGCCAAAGGGCACCTGCCATCCGAATGCTGCTGGTCACTTTCCCATTTATGAGCAAGGCCTCCTTGGGGAAGGTGTTCGTGAGACCTACCTCCACAGACGCCCTGTGACATGGGAGACACGGGACCACGCTCCAGACACCCTGTGACACGGGAGCCACGGGACCAACCCCATACAGACGCCCTGCGACACGGGAGCCACGGGACCACGCTCCACACAGACGCCCTGCGACACG
>NW_025408750.1:0-40967 GCF_002201575.2 Neomonachus schauinslandi | reverse complement strand
TGCAGTTTTTCTTAATTGCATGTTCACTGAGTTCTTAGATTTGTAGAGTCTTGTCTTTTAACATTTAAGAAATTGTCTACCATATTTCTTCAATAATCCTGCCTCCTTCTCTTTCTCCTTTCTTTTTGGGACTCCCATTGTTCATATGTTGGCCCACATGATGTTGTCCTGCAGCACCATTAGACTCTATTCACTTATACTCAGTCTTTTTCTTTGTGTTCCTCATACAGGGTAATTTCACCTGATCCCCTACCAGTTATCTGCATCTTACTTCCACCTCATTAGACCTGATATTGAACCTCTCTATGAAATTTTTCTTTTCTTTTTTTCTTAAGATTTTATTTATTTGAGAGAGGGAGAACATGAGCGTGGGGAAGGGCAGAGGGAGAGGAATAATCAGACTCCCTGCTGAGAAGGGAGCCCAATGTGGGGCTCGATCCCAGGACCCTGAGATCATGAGCTGAGCTGAAGTCAGACGCTTGACCAGCTAAGCCAGCTAGGTGCCCTTCGAAATATTTCAATTCGGGTTCATCTTCAGAATGTGTTTGGTTTCTTTTTCCATCTTCTATCTCTTTACTGATATTCTGTTGTTTATTTAAACAGTGTTTTTCTGATTGCTTTTTAATTCTTTGTCCATCATTCCCTTTAGCTTAAATAGCTGATTTAAAGTGTGTGTTTAGTAAGTCCAAAACTTGGGCTTCCTTAGGGCCAGGTTTAGTTATTTAAGTTTCATGGCATCATTAATCTCTCTGTCTGATCTCTTGGGCTTTCAGGAATTTATCCCAGGCCTCCTCAGCTTTTTTCTTTTCTATCATATCTTCTGGCTCACTGATTCATTCTTCAGAGGCCATAGTCTGATTCTTTTCTTTGTTGTGGGTTCCTTCTCTTAGTCATTCTTTTGAGGGTGGTTGAGGGAATGTACAGAGTCCAAAGTATTAGCATGACCCAAGCAAGGTGCACCTGTTGTATAGGGACCCCAGGGTTGTCTTGTTCTTGTTCTTCCAGCCTGTCTTCTGGGGGAGGGGCTTGCTGTGCTGTTCCTCAGGCAACCCTGCTTGTGCAGAGTTGCCCTGCCCCTTGTGTGTGTGTGGGGGGGGGGCTCTGTGAAAACTGGTATTTTTGAGCTTTTGTTCTCTGGTGACTTTCCCCGGAGGCTTTCCGCATCTCTTCGTAGAGTCAGAGCAGAAGGGACCACATGGAAACCTCTGTCCCAGAACAGAGAAATCACAGTCTGCTCTTCACTGAGCTCTCCAGGACATATGGTCTCTGTTTCTGTCTGCGCTGCTAAAAACCACAGCCTCCCCGGTTGTGCGCCCCACAGCAACTCTCCCACAGGTCAGTTCTAGAGCCCAGCATGTCTCTGCCCTTTTTGCTTCTAAAACCACGAGTGGGCCCAGTTCATGCACGTGTGCACCCACAGGTCCTGGATCCTGTCTGGGGGCTGCACTAACGTCCTTTCCCTGCTGCTACCAGTCTGCGAGTCTGTGCCGGATCCCCATCGTGGGATGCTTTTGCACTCCAGTGTTATATCACCTTCCTGGCACCAGCTTATGGTGGCTCCCTCCCCCTTCTGTTTATCTTCTGATATCTGCCAGCAGAATCCTGGTTCTGACCTTCATAACTCGAGACCGCTGGAGATATTCTTTTTGTAGAGATCAAGATATATATATTCTTACAGAGGCGCCTGGGTGGCTCAGTCGTTAAGTGTCTGCCTTCGGCTCAGGTCATGATCCTGGGGTCCTGGGATCGAGCCCCGCATCGGGCTCCCTGCTCAGCGGAAGCCTGCTTCTCCCTCTCCCACTCCCCCTGCTTGTGTTCCCTCTCTCGCTGTGTCTCTCTGTCAAAAAAAAATATATATATATATATTCTTACATCTCAGGCTGATTTCGTGTGTGTTCAGAATGGTTTGGTAGCTACATTCAGGGGACTGGTTGAAATAGGGTCCCCTACTCCTTTGCCATCTTCCCTCCGACTCTACTGGTTATGTTTTGTGTCAGGTTTATAATGTTATTACAGAGAGGACAATGTTAAAATATTTCCTAGGATTGAAGTGATATCCATTATGCTCCCATAGAAATCCAAAAGTCACAAGCTCCCCATAAACAAAACGTCCTCTAGTTAAATGACTATTTAGAACCTACTCCAAATTTATTTTTTTTAATTTTTAAAAAGATTTTATCTATGTGTCAGAAAAAGTGATCACAAGTAGGCAGAGCAGCAGGCAGAGAGAAAGGGGGAAGCAGGTTCCCCACTGAGCAGGGAGCCCAACATGGGGCTCGATCCCAGGACCCTGAGATCATGAACTGAGGCAAAAGTACACGCTTAACTGACTGAGCCACCAGGCACCCCAAAACTGATAAAGTTTATAATGAAGTTTGCCATTAAAGTTAGTGTAGGTTCTAGGGGTGTCTGGGTGGCTCAGCCGGTTAAGCGTCTGCCTTCGACTCAGGTTATGATCCCAGGGTCCTGGGATCGAGCCCCGATAGGGCTCTCTGCTCAGTGGGGAGTCTGCTTCTCCCTCTCCCTTTGCTGTCCCCCCTACTCATGCTCTCTCTCTCTCAAATAAATAAAACAAAATCTTTATAAAAGAATTAAAAATAAACTTTATCAGTTTGGAGACCATGACGGTGAACCCCATAAAACCACTATGGTCAATTGACATATCACTAAATAAAAGGGGAAAAAATTACCTTTTATAGATCCCTAAATTATGCCATTTGACTCAAGACTGCATTTGTAAATTTTTGGTAGTCATTGGATATCTTTGAAAGATCTGCAAGCACATCTTTTTGTGTTCTCCTTTGACATAATCGAGTTTATATATGGCCATTTTCACATGAGTATAATTTAAGTACCTAATGATATTTTATCATAACTTTATTTCAAACGAATATTATCTTTCTAAGATTGTGCAGTCATTTTCAGCCTTTTGGCTAAGATCAAGTGCAGATGGATTGTGCAAAACTTGTTGATCCACCATTCTGTGGTGGGCAATTCTGAATTTGCCATCCAGCTGAACCTCAGCCTACTTACATCATTGTTCCGTGGCTCTATTGTTTTCTTCAGCTGCTTGAATGACCATCTCATATGCACCTTTTTATTGACAGAATTGTCTAAATTCTCATGCCCAGTTAACATTGGGAAAATTTTCATTTGTCACATTGAGAGTTATAGTGCTCAAGTATTTCTCTATATTTTCCAGATTGTTTTAGGATCTAATGTTTTATTAATGCATAGACACTGAACTTTTCCATGGTAAACATTATTAAAACTTGTCCATAATACATAGCATTTCCTTTAGAATTGCTATTACAGTTTAATTATTGAGGCAAAGCTCAGTCTGCCTTAGTCAACACTTGCTTGTAATGTGTTCAATAATAGAACTTAGGATTCAATGGGAGATGAATGAATAAACAGCTAAACATTGTGTAAAACAGAGAATGTACATCTCTCTGATTATATTAGGGGACTGGTATGCCTTCTGTCCCAGCAGAGCCCAGATAGACTGCACTCATGACCCATGAGAAGAAAGGGGCAGACAGTAGGAAACATGCAGCAAACAGTGCACCTATTACTCTAGTCACCCCTGAGTTAAATGAAACTATTACCAATAAAGTGTGATGTGTGAAATCTTGTGCATGGTACAAAGTTGTAGAGAAATACATGTTGAGCTTAGGTTTGATACCAAAATATTTTTAAACCAGAGAAAATGTCTCAAGATGCATTTGAGCCTAGCAGCTGCTCTATGAAACACACAACACAAAGTATTTTTTAAAATACTTTCCCCCTAAATTCCTTCTTTCAACAGTCTCTCTATAATAATCAGAAAACAGGGGCGCCTGGGTGGCTCAGTTGTTAAGCGTCTGCCTTCAGCTCGGGTCATGGTCTCAGGGTCCTGGGATCGAGCCCCGCGTCGGGCTCCCTGCTCAGCGGGGAGTCTGCTTCTCCCTCCTCTCCTGCTCCCCCTGCTTGTGCTCTCTCTCCCACTGTATCTCGCTCTGTCAAATAAATAAAATCTTTAAAAAAAAAAATCAGAAAACAGATGTTCTAGTAAAGAATCAATGTCTCCCTTATGTACATCCTAACCCATAATTAGAGAAAAATATATTTTAGAAACTCACTAAGAGACTGTTCTTGTAGAGGATTATGTGATTCCAAGAGATCCACCCTGCTCATTATTACAAGTATGGATGTATTGTAATCCTGAAAAGTTAGTCCAGATAAACTGAAGAGATTAAGAACTGTAAACCTTAAGAATCCTAAAAATCAGATTTCATTATTATTTGGATTCAACACCAACAACCACCGCCAGTAAGGAGTGTGGTAAATTACACTGAGAGCCATCAGGGATTGGTGTGGTGTCGAAAGCCCCATTTCTACCAGCTCAGCTCATGCCTCAGGAATTTTCCTCATTCCTGTGTAGCTTTTGAACTGGAGAACAGTCCACCCCAGAATTCCATTTACTCACATGATCACCCACACTGTTGATCTGCTTCCTTCCCTTACGGACTCTGTCCCTCACGCGGAAACAGTAAATGCATAATGCTTTTCTGCTTCCAGGAAGGTGGATTGAGTGTGAAGGTTGTAACAACTGTTGCTTGTGTGACAGGGAGGCAGCCAGACCCCGAGATACGGATCTGTGATTCTATGACCTCCCCTCCCCTCAGAACGGCAAATTATCTCAGCTGTAGTGGACATGACCATGCAGGGTTAGGGACCTGGGAACCGTTATCAGGGGGTGGGGGGGAATCCCTGTTGCTAACTACTAAAAACCATCACCATCTTCTATTAGCATCTTTGAAGAGACCATCTGTGTGGAGTTTAGGAGCAGGTCACCTTTTGTATGATCCCTGGATGCAGATAGGATCTCTTATAGAGGAAGCAGGAAATTCTGAGGTCTGATTTGTGATGGCCTGCAATATAGCAATGAAGCTCATCGATTCACTGGATTCTCTGCTTTGCTGAGTTGTTCTGCCTGAAAATGAATTCTTTACTAATTGGCAGGCACAGAGAGGTACCATCTCTTAATTTATGAGCACAAATTTAGAATCTGACAACATATTTGATAAGGATATTCACTGAGATATAAGTAAAAAAGAACAGGAAGTCACTAATGTGCATTAGAAATTATTAGATTCATGGACGCTCGGGTGGCTCAGTCCGTTAAGCATCTGCCTTTGGCTCAGGTCATGATCCCAGGGTCCAGGGATCTAGTCCCACATCAGGCTCCTTGCTTAGCAGGGAGCCTGCTTCTCCCTCTGCCTGCTGGTTCCCCTGCTTGTGCTCTCTCTCTCTCTCTGGCAAATAAATAAAACCTTAAAAAAAGAAAGTATTAGATTCATTGCAGATTCTAATGAATTATTAGATTCATTGCAATTCTAATGAATTTGAAGGTTAAATGAGAAGGAATTTTTGTGGGAAGATATGGCTGAACAATATTGACCCCAATAGGGCACCTGGGTGGCTCAGTCATTAAGCGTCTGCCTTTGGCTCAGGTCATGATCCCAGGGTCCTGGGATCGAGTCCCACATCGGGCTCCCTGCTCAGTGGGAAGCCTGCTTCTCCCTCTCCCACTCCCCCTGCTTGTGTTCCCTCTCTCACTGTCTCTCTCTCTCTCTGTTGAAAAATAAATAAAATCTTTAAAAAAAAAAAATATATATATATATAGACCCCAATAGTGATAGGAAGTCTAAATAACACAGGATCATTAGAGAAAGGTTTGTAAGTAACTAAACTAAAGGACCATCATCAGATGGTTTCATAGGCAGATTCTCCCCTTTAAAAAATGTAAGATTCCCCTCACTCAGTTCAAGAGCATTGAATAATTACCACACTCTACACTTGTTGAATCTTCTCTCATGGGCACTCATTACTTTTGAAAGAAATGAAGAAATATAAAATATGAGTACACACAAATCCTTGATATTTCAAATTAACAATTCTAAAATTTGATCCTGGTTCACTATCTAATTATCCTTGATTTCTAAGGGATTAGAGTCATGATGGTGGAGAAAACACACACATCAAGCACAGATGCAAATACTCATGGACGTGCACACAATCAAATTCACGTACACATACCTACTTACAACCACATGCTCTCTATCATAAGCACTGTCATCCACACAGTTACTGCAAACTCTATACTGGATTCATTTACACAACAACACACAGAATCTCATGTGATCATACTCATATTTGTGGGGTGCTCCAATCAGATGGGGTCCACCAAATGTGGAGTGTCCCAGTTGGGTGAGGACCACCGGTGTGGGTGGTGAAAGAATTCACTCAAGAAGAATAGAGGAGTTTATTGAATACACTGCAAGGGAGTGGTGGGTAGGACAGTAAAGGAGAGACTGATGAGGCAGTGGTGCGAGGTTGCAGTTAGAGAGCAGGGGGAGGGAGCATAGGGATGGATGAAATTTTCCCTTTTTTTTGGTTACTTAGGAGATGTGCCTCTGCCTGCTTGAAGTTGGTCAGTTAGGGTCTATGGTTATTTCAAGGTAGAACACTTAATGAGCCTGTTTGCATTCAGCTTGTTCGTCACTGTGGGCCTTTTGCCTTACTCAGGTTTCCACTGCTCAACCCTGCTGCCTAAAAGTGGCCTCTACAATGTTCATATGATCACATTACTCAACCACATCAATGTATGTGTTATGATCACATATTCATATGTGGAAGAATATTAGTGCCTCCAGACCTCAGGAACACCGAAAAAATGAGACCTTTTGCACGTTTTATATTTTTTCCAAACCTGCAACAACCCACTAGGACAGTGTTTGTGAAGTGCATCATTGTTTTTTTTAAAGATTTATGTATTTATTAGAGCAGGGGCAGAGGGAGAGGGAGAGTCCTCAAGCAGACTCCCTGCTGAGTGAGGAACCTGACGCAGGGCTGGATTCCAGGATCCTGGGATCATGACCTGAGCTGAAATCGAGTCGCATGCTTAACCGACTGAGCCACCCAGGCGCCCCTGGCCTCGCTTGCTTTCAGTGGCAAATATTATGAGGATTTGTCCTCCTTGTTCATGGGCTCCCTGGTGTGAAAGGCTGTATTTTGCCCTTCTCTGTGCCACCAGCTCCCTCCCTACCACACATGGCTAGGGTCCATTTTGCTCCCAGACTGCATCTTTGCCTTTCCTACCTTCTTCCATGTGGCCACTTCTCCATCTTTGATTGTGGAGTTTGTTGTGCCAAACTTCAGATTGTTTTCTGGGTTACTTATACTGATGTGAGTGTTATCTAGTTGTATCTATGGGATGAGGTGTGCTCAGTGTCCTCCTACTTGACTATCTTCCCAGTCCATCTCCTTTAACATTTCTTGTAGGGCTGGTTTTAGTGGTCAAGAATTCTTTAACTTTTGTCTGGGAAACTCATTGTCTCTCCTTCTGTTGTAAATGATAGCCTTGCTGGATTGCACGTTCTTTCCTTTCAGTACCTTGAATATGCCATGCCACTTTCTTCTGTCCTGCAAAGTTTCTGCTGAAAAATCAGCTGATAAACTTATGGGGTTTTCCTCATATATAGCTGTTTTCACTTGCTGCCTTTAAAATTCCCTCTTTATCACTACTATTTGCCATTTTATTATTTTTTTTTCCTAAATTGTTTTAAAGATTTAATTTTTTGGTTGGGGGGGAGAGAGAGTGAGCTTGCACACACAAGCAGGGGGAGCAGCAGGCAGAGGGAGAAGCAGGCTCCCCGCTTAGCAAGGAGCCTGATGCAGGACTAGATCCCTGGACCCTGGGATCATGACCTGAGCCGAAGGCAGACGCTTAACTGAGTCACCCAGGCACCCCTACTTTTTGCCATTTTAATTACTAGTGTTTTTTTTTTTTTAAAGATTTTATTTATTTATTTGAGACAGAGAGAATGAGAGACAGAGAGCATGAGAGGGAGGAGGGTCAGAGGGAGAAGCAGACTCCCTGCCGAGCAGGGAGCCCGATGCGGGACTCGATCCCGGGACTCCAGGATCATGACCTGAGCCGAAGGCAGTCGCTTCACCAACTGAGCCACCCAGGCGCCCTAATTACTAGTGTTTTGATGTGGACCTACTTGGGTTGATTTTGATGGGGGATCTCTGTGCCTCCTCGATCTGGATTTGTTTCCTTCCCCAGATTTGGGAACTTTTCAGTATTTTTTCTTCAAACAAATTTTCTTCCCCCTTTTCTCTCCTGGGATCTCTATAATGGAAATATCACTACATTTGATAATGTCACTGAGTTCCCTAAATCTATTCTCATTTGTTTTTAAAGATTTTATTTATTGATTATTCATTTGCGAGAGAGAGAACAAGCAGGGGGAGGGGCAGAGGGAGAGGGATAAGTAGGCTCCCTGCCCAGCAGGGAGCCCGATGTGGGGCTCGATCCTAGGACCCTGGGCTCATGACCCGAGCCTAAGGCAGACGCTCAACCGACTGAGCCACCCAGGCGCCCCTCTCATTTGTTATTTTTTAAAGTTTTATTTACTTGAGCATGCTTATCTCCACACCCAATGTGGGGCTCTAACTCATGACCCTGAGATCGAGTCACATCCTCTACGGAGTCAGCCCAGTACCCCTATTCTCATTTGTTATTTTTTTCTCTCACCTGCTCAGTTTGATTGCTTCCTATTACTGTCCTCCAGGTTGCCGTTTCATTTTTCTGCTGCTTTTAGTCTACTATTTATACCGTCTAGTGTATATTAAATTTCATTTACTGAGTTCTTCATTTCTGATTTGTACTTTTAATGTTTTCTTATCTTTTTGTTAAGGCTATTACTGATGTCCTCCACTCTTTTCTCAAGTCTGTTGAGTCTCTTTATGATCATTACTTTAAAATCTCTATCAGGCATGTTAATTCTCTCCATTTTGCTTAGCTCTCTTGCTGTGATTTTGTCCTCTTCTTTCATTTGGGACATATTCCTCTGTCCCCTCATTTGGTCTAATTCTGTGTCTTTTTCTGTGTGTTAAGGAAGTCCGCTATGTCTCCTGCTCTTGAAAGTAATAGCTTTATGAAAGAGTCCCTGTGGTGTCCTGCAGTGCAATGTCCCCTGTTCACCAGAACCTGGTGTTTCAGGGGTGTCCCTTGCGTGTGTTGCATGCCCCTTGCTGTTATGACTGAGCCACTTTTTCCTTCAGTCCTCTGCAGTGGCTCTCTTCGTCTGTTGTGGGCAGGGATTGGTACCTGTGGTATTAGACGGCCAGTCTGGGATGGTGTTGGGATTGAGTTGAGTCAGACCAGGCATTGGCCAGAGATGTAGGAGCATCAACCTGCTAGGCACTTTCCCTATGTTGTCCCTTGAGAAGCTCTCATTGGTGGGTGGGATATTGAATCAGACCAGCTGTCTGTCCCCAGCCCACTGCAGGAGCCACAGTTGGATTTGTGTGTATGGTTATCTTTCTCCCCAGGTCAGGGGTTACTTTGGAGTGGTGCTGGTCCCTGTTCAGGCTTCTTGTGAACTGCCAGGCTTACGGTATCACTTTGGATGGGCTCCACACAAAAGCTTACTGTAGGGGGAAAATCTGCAGAGGAGTGGGGCAGGAGGTGTGTTGTTAGCATGATTTGTGCTGGTCCTCTGAGGGGGGTACCTGCATCTGCTGTGACTGAGGCAGGCCTGGCAGTAGGGGGCAGATCCACAGAAACACAGGGGAAGGAGATGCACAGGATGCATGGTGTTAGCAAGTTAGGTAGTGAGTGTTAATTGTGCACTGGTTCCCATAGATGGCTTTGTGTAGGGTGAGGGACAGGAGAGGGAAATACTGCCCACCACCTCCTATGTTCCTGAAGAAGCCTCCCAATGTTCTCTGCCCCTCCAGCACACACTCTGAGATTAATAAACAAACACGCCTCCTGTATACCCCAGGCATTTTTCAAAATGCTGTTTCTATGCTGTATCTTTGTGAGCTGTTTGTTGTCCTGTCTCTTTAAGTGGGTGACTCCGTTCTTATGGGCTTCCAGGATCTCCCAGAACTGAGGCCACTGATTTTTAAAGTACCAGGCTTTAAGTCCTGCTGGTTATAAGAACTCATGAAATTTGGCCCCTCTAGTTTTCCAAGCGAAATGTTAAGGGGATTCATCTTCCCCATGTGGGCTCCCCTGTGTGATAGTTTGTTTCTGTCCCTTCTCCATGGCCATGGGTCCTTCTCTCCCACAGTTGGCCCTGTGGATCTGTTTGGCTCCCCTCTGTGTCTCCACCCTTCCTACCCTCTTAGATGTGGCCTCTTCTCTACATTAATTGTGGAGTTTGTTATGCCAGTCTTTGGGTTATTTTCTGGGTTGTTTACACTGATGTAAATTTTATTTAGTTGTGTCCATGGGAGGAAGTGAGCCTAAGGTCCTCCACTTCTGCCATCTTCCCAGCCTCCAATTGTAGAATTGTTGAATGATTATACTGTATAACTGAAACTGATAATACTGCATGATAATTAAACTTCCATTAAGTATACATATATATATATTAAAAGATTTTATTTATTTGACAGAGAGTACAAGTTGGCAGAGTGGCAGGCAGAGGGAGAGGGAGAAGCAGGCTCTCCGCTGAGCAGGGAGCCGGATGTGGGGCTCAATCCAGGACCCCAGGATTATGACCTGAGCTGAAGGCAGCCACTTAACTGACAGCCACCCAGGCACCCCAAGTATACATATATATTTAATATCATTGGAATTTTGTTTTTGAGAGCGAGTGAGCGCACGTGGGCGGGAGAAGGGACAGAGGGAGAAGGAGAGAGAGAATCTTAAGCAGGCCCCACATTCAGCCCAGAGCTCAATATGGGACTTGATCTCACAACCCTGAGATCATGACGTGAGCCAAAATCAAGAGTTGAATTCTGAACCAACTGAGTTACCCAGGCACTCGGATCTTGATAGGGATTGCATTGAATCTCTAGATGGCTTTGGGTAATATGGGCATTTTAACAGTATTAACTTTTCCAATTCCTGAACATAGGATACCTTTCCATGTATTTGTGCTATCTTTAATTCTTCATCAATTTTTTAAAGTCTCTAGATGTCTTTCTCTTCCTTCATTAAATTTATTCCTAAGTGGGGCACCTGGGTGGCTCAGTCGTTAAGCTTCTGTCCTCAGCTCAGGTCATGATCCCAGGGGCCTGGGATCAAGCCCCACATTGGGCTCCCTGCTCAGTGGGGAGCCTGCTTCTCCCTCTGCCTGCTGCTTCCCCTCTGTCAAATAAAAAAAATCTTTTAAAAAATGCTAATGTAAATGGGATTGTTTTTCTTTATTCTTTTTCAGATAATCACTGTTAGTATATAGAAATGTTCCTACTAGCTTTTGTATGTCAATTTTGTGTCCTGTAACTACTAAATTTGTTGATGATATCTAGCAGGTTTGTGTGTGTGTGTGTGTCGTACACAGAGTCTATAGGATTTTCTACATGTAAAATCATGTCCTTTGCAAATAGAGACAATTTTACTTCTTCCTTTACAATTTTAGTGGTTGTTTTGTTTTGTTTTGTTTTTAAGATTTTATTTATGTATTTGACAGAGAGAGACACACAGCGAGAGAGGGAACACAAGCAGGGGGATTGGGAAAGGGAGAAGCAGGCTTCCCACGGAGCAGGGAGCCTTTTTGCAGGGCTGGATCCCAGGATCCTGGGATCATGACCTGAGCTGAAGGCAGATGCTTAACAGCTGAGCCACCCAGGCGCCCCTTTTAATGCTTTTTAAAAATTAAAGTATATTTGGGGTGCCTGGGTGGCTCAGCCGATTAAGCGTCTGCCTTGAGCTCAGGTCATGATCTCAGGGTCCTGGGATCAAGTGTTGCGTAGGGCTCCCTGCTCAGTGGGGAACCTGCTTCTCCCTCTCTCTCTGCCCCACCCCTGTTCGTGCTTGTACTCTTTCTAATAAATAAAATCTTAAAGTATATTTGACAGACCAAATCCTATGAGTTTCAGGTGTACATCATAGTGATTCAATATTTTATACATTATGACATCCCCACAATAAGTCTAATTACCTTCTTTCTTCATACAAAGTTATTACAATATTATTGCCCATATTCCCTATGCAATATACTGCACGCCCATGATTTACTTATTTTTTAACTGGAAGTTTTTACCTCTTAATCTCCTTCACCTATTTCAGCCACCCCTATTTCAACCCCTAAAACCTTTTCACTCTGGTAACCAATAGTTTTTTTCCTGTATCTATGAGTCTGTTTGTTTTGTTTTTTAGATTTCACATATAAGTGAAATCATACAGTATTTGTCTTTATTTCACTTAAGCGTAATACCTTCTAGTTCATTCATGTTGTTACCTTTTATTTCTTTTTCTTGCCTGATTGAGCTGGGTAGGATGCTCAGGGCTATCTTGAATAGGATTGGTAAAGGCGGACACTCTTGTTTTGTTCCCAGTATTTGAGGAAAAGCTTTTATCCTTTCATCATTGAGTATGAGGTTGCTGGTAGGCTTGTTATATATGGTCTTTATTACGCTTATGTATATTCTATACCTAATTTGTTGAATTTTATCATGAGTGGGTGCTGAATTTTTTAAAATGTTTTTTCTACATGTATTGAGAGGATCATAAGATTTTTTTAGTCTATTAATGTGATGTGTCACATTGATTGACTTGTGTATATTGAATCATCCTTGCATCCCAGGGATAAATCCCAACTGATTGTGCCGAATGATTCTTTTAATATGCTTCTGTATTCAATTTGTTTTCTTGAGGGATTTTGCATCTATGTTAATAGGGGTATTTGCCTGTAGTTTTCTTTTGGTGTCCCTTTCTGGCTTTGGTATCAGGGTAATGCTGGCCTTGTGAAATGAGTTTGGGAGTGCTTGCTCCTTTTTGATATTTTTCATAAAATTTCAGAATTCTCCATTAAATATTTGATAAAATTCACCAGTGAAGCCATCTGATCCTGTGCTTTTCTTTGAGATTTTTGTTAATGGATTCAGTCTCCTTATTAGTAATTGGTCTGTTCAGATTCCTATTTTTTCTGATTCAATCTTTATAGGTTGAATGTTTCTGGGGATTTTTCTATTTCTTCTTGGTTGCCCAGTTTGTTGGTATGTGGTTGTTAATAGTATCAGTTGTAATGTCTTTTTCAGTCATAATTTTGTTGATTTGGGTCCTTTCCCCCCACTTGGTTAGTCCAGCTAAGTGTTTATCAATTTTATTTTTTTAAAGAAGCAGTGTTTAGTTTTAATTTTTTGTTTTCAGTTCTATTTCATTTTCAGTTCTTTTTAAAATTTCTGCTCTAATCTTTAATATTTTCTATAGCTAACTTCATGCTATTTATTTCTACATATTTATGAATTTAATTTTCCTGTTAATGATTTCTAGTTCCGTACCATTTTGTTTGGAAAGTTTTGAGTTATGGTTTTAATATTATGTGTTAAGGTTGGCTTTGTGGCTCAGCATATGATCTATCCTGGAGATAGTTTTAGT
Source organism: Neomonachus schauinslandi (assembly GCF_002201575.2). Lineage (NCBI taxonomy): Eukaryota > Metazoa > Chordata > Mammalia > Carnivora > Phocidae > Neomonachus > Neomonachus schauinslandi. The sequence continues at coordinate 27,580 of NW_025408750.1, read as the reverse complement.
TTTCTGGTGCTGCTGAATGGAATGTTCTGGGATATATTTGTTAGGTCCATTTGTCTATAGTGTTATGTAGATCCACTGTTACTAATTTTCTGTTTGAAAATGGAATACTGACATCCCCTACTTTTAAGATTTGGTTTAAATATCTAGGTCCTCTTATAATTATTGTTATAGTCTCTTGATGAATTGATCCTTTATCGATGTAGAGTGACCTTTGTCTCTTGTTACCAATTTTGACTGAAAGTCTATTTTATCTGATGAGTATGGTCACTTCAGCTCTTTGGGTTACCAATTGCATGGAATTTTTTTTTTTCTTAATCCCGCACTTTCATCCTCTTATGTGTCTTTAAAGTTAAAGTGAGTATATTTTAGGTAGCATATTGTTGATTTTTAAAAATTTATTCAATTACTTTGTGTTGCTCAACTGAGAATTTAGACCATTTATGTTTATTGATAGAGAAGGACTTAAACTTGCCCTTTCATTGTTTTCTGGTTGTTGTTGCTGCTGTTTTACTTCCTTTTCCCCCCTCTCCTTCTCTTGCAGTGTTCCTTTGTGGGTTTTTGTGGGGTTTTTTTGTTTTTTTTCTGATGTGGTACAAATGAATTTTTATCTTTCTGGAAACTACACTAGTTTTTTTTTTTTTAAAGATTTTATTTGAGAGAGAGAGCACATGACGGGGGAGGGTCAGAGGGAGAAGCAGACTCCCTGCTGAGCAGGGACCCCCCCCCCCCATGTGGGACTTGATCCTGGGACTCCAGGATCATGACCTGAGCCGAAGGCAGTTGCTTAACCAACTGAGCCACCCAGGCACCCTACACTAGGTTTCTTATTTGTGGTTTCTTAAAAGATCTTGCATGTATAAAAGGTACTTTAAATTGATAATTTATTATCAATTTAGTACAATAATTCTACTTTCCTGTTTTATACTGTTGATGTCCTACTTCTTTGTATATTGTGCAGCCATTAGTAAATCATTGTAGTTAGAGTCCTTTCTTATTTTTAAGCAAGCTCTATGCCCAATGTGGGGCTTGAACTCCTGGTTCTGAGATTGAGTCGTGCTCTGACTGAGCCAGCCAGGTGCCCCTATTGGAGTTATAGTCATTTTTAATAACTTTTATAGTAGCGAAACAAGTGATCTACATACAACTATTATAGTGGCAGGGTATTATGAACTTAACTATATATACTTTTGCCAGTGAGTTTTATACTTTTCATATTTCATGTCACTTAACATCCTTTTATTTCAGCCTGAAGAACTCTCTTCAGTTTTTAAGGCAGGTCTAGTGGTGATGAGCTCTCTTAGCTTTTGTTTTTCTGGATAGATCTTTCATCTCTGGAGGCTTGATTTGTTGTATATAGTATTCTCAGCTGACAGATTTTTCTTTCAGCATTGAATATATTATCTACTTCTTCCTTGTTTACAAAGTTTCTGTAAAGAAATCTGTTATCCTTATAGGGATTCCCTTGAATACAGCAAGTTGTTTTTTTTTCTTGCTGCATTAATAATTCTCTCTTTGTCTTTGACTTAGAGTAATCTTGTGTTGATTTTGGTTGGGGTCCTTTCAACATTCTGTACCTGAATGCCCATATCTCTCCCTAGATTTGGCAGAGTTCTATTATTTAATTGTTCTCCTTTCTCGCTTATCTCCTTCTGGGACTTCTGTGATGCTAATATTTATTAAGTTCACTTACACTTTATTCTACATTATCAAATCTGTTGTGCAATCTACTGAATGTTTCACTTCTGTCATTGTATTCCTCAGGTCCAGGATTTCTGTATATTCCTATCTGTTCTCTGGGTTGATGGTATTACCTTCAAAATCACAATCATGCTAGGGTGGAGCCAGTTATGAGACTGCTGGTGGGTCTGTGGTTGGTGGGCATGTTATCGGGGACCTGGATGGGTATGGATCCTGTCTGGTCCCTGAGTGGGTGGGACTGCCTCCACTACCTTGCTCAGTAGAGTGTCACTAAGGTGAGCATACACATGGGGCCCCAATTGGGTCCTCCAACAGTGAGCTCATTACCAGGTGCATGGCAACTGTGGCTCCCACATGGTTTCTGAGAGGGATGCTGTCTTGTCACTTGATGGGTCCCTAGGTAGATAGGACTGGCCTTGGGCCATGGTTGAGAGGGATTGGAACTGTGCTTCAGGTCTACTACAACTTCTACAATCATGTTTGTTGTCATCAGACCTAACTCTGGAGGCACAAATGGATGTCTCCTGGTAGGTCCCTAGGTGGGCTGGTCCCTGACCATGACTGGAGGGCTTGTACCTGAGTGTAGGGCCCTTTCAACATCTCCTTAGGTGCAAAGGTGTCTCCTGCCTCATCCCTGTGCCTGCAGGATTGTCCATGGACAGTGTATAGGGCCCTTTCTAAATTCCAGAGGCATGGCTATGTTTCCTACTGGGTATCGGGCCCTTTCAGAATTTCAGGAATTTGGGAATGTCTCCTGCTGGGACCTTGGCCCCTCAGGACTGCTGGCAGACTATGAGTGTGGAGGATGTTACTGAACCTGAGTTCCTAAGCTTGATGTGCAGCAAAATCAATCACAGAGACATAGAGTATGCAGCTAGGAAAGGATTTATCCAAGAGGCAGCCGAACAAAAAGATGGCAAGGCAAGCCTCAAATCTGCCTCCCCCAAGGGGGATAGTCAGGGATAATATTTAGAAGTAAGTGGTATAGGGAAAGGAGCCACATTATTTAAAGGAGGTTTCTAAGTAGGGAAGGCCTAAAGTCAATTTGTTACCTGGACTTGTGTGGATCTTTTTATGTTGTCATGCAATTCAGGACTAGGAAGTTGGGTCCTTAGCATGATCCAAGGGTGGAATTTTAGGTCCTTCTATATTAAAAGTTCATCCACTGGACACTCACACATGTTTACCGAGAAGGTTGGTGGTTCTGGCCAGGTCCTTGGTGAGATTTTGAGTCTCTGCAAAAACAGTTAAATCAAGGTTTTGTGAACATTTTCATAGCTGTGGAAACATTGTGTCACGGCAGGTCCTGTAGCCTGTCTTAGCTTACAGTGCATTCTGGGGACAAACAGAATTTGGGTAAAAGTTACAGCTGTACTTAGTAGTGCTGTTAACCCTTTGGTCACCAGTTTCCTTCAGGATCTCCAGTGTTACGGATAGCTGGGTCTTCCACCAAGGCCCTCAGACTGCTAGCAGACTATGGCAGTGATTAATGGGGCCTTTTCAATTTCTCAGGGGGCATGGATGAGCCTTTCTCCTGCCTGCTCTCTGTGTCAACAATACTATTTATGTACCATGGTGGGGAATCTATAGTTTTTGTTTTGTTTTTAAATATATTGTTGAGGGTTTTTGTTGTTGTTAAGATTTTACCTATTTACCCGAAAGAGAAAGTGAGAGGGAGACAGCAAGCACAAGGAATGGCAGGGGAGAAGCAGACTCCCCACTGAGCAGGGAGCCTGATGTGGGGCTTGAGCCCAGGACCACCCTGGGCTCATGACCTGAGCCGAATGCAGCCGCTTAACCGACTGAGCCACCCAGGTGCCCCGGGAATTTTGGCAGGCTTGCTTCAAGTTAGGGCACCTTCAGGGTCCACAGCCTGCACTGAGGTCTGAATGTCTATTGTCCATTGCACAAATGACAAAACCAAGCCATACAGGACTATAGGCAAGTCCTCAAGGGTACAGAGCTATTTTCAGATCTGTAGCTGGGACCTGAGAAATGAGACTCTCCTACAATGTCCCTGTGCCAGGAAGGACTAGTTGACTCTAACTGGGATGGGCTGGACCCAATTTGCAGGGCCCTTTCAGAATCTACAGTTGGCTAGAGGCTGGTGGGCTTAAAGAGCTCCAGTATTCATGGCTACTTCAGGGTCCACAGCCAAGACCGAGGTCTCTATTACTGGACAGATAGATGGGTGTGGCTGCTCCCAAGGCTGTTGGGATATGGTACTGGTGACAGCCCTATAGCCAAATGGGGCTGTGGGTAAGTCCTCAGGATTGTGGAAATGTTTCTGTATCTGGGACCCTGGTCAGTGAGCTGCCTGGGTGAAAGTCTGCTTTCTTAAAAGGGCTCTCCTTGGTCTTAGACTGTTCAGGAATTTCACACTTTCCTACCTGGATCCCAAAGCTCCCAGGACTGCACTTTCATAAGTAGATGAGTGCTAAATTATTGTTAATGGGGGGGGGGGGGTGGATACAGCAGTGACAGCTTATTGAGCTGTGTGCTGACATCCCTCAAGGATGCAGGTTTTTAAAACATTAAGGAATGCATTAAGGAATGATTTGACTTATAGAAAAGGCTGAACGAAATCATTTAAAAAACTGAAACTCTGTGCCCATTAAATAACTCCATTTCCTATTCTCCCCAGTCCCTGTCAACCACCATTCTATTTACTGCCTCCATTAATTTGATTAGTCTAGGTGTCTCATATGAGTAGAATGACTTTTGTTACTGGTATATTTCCCTGGGCTTAATGTCTTCAAGCTTTATCCAGGTTGTGGCATGTGCTAGAATTTCTTCCTATTTAAGGCTCAATTTATTATGAGCATATATCACATATCCATTTATGTAACAATAACACTTGGATTTTTTCCCCATCTTTTGGCTGTTGTGAATAATGCTGCTAAGAACATAGAGACCCTGCATTCAGTTATTTTGGGTATCTATACTGTTTTCTATAGCAGCAACACCAACTTACATTCCTATAAACAATGCACAGGGCTCCAATTTTTCCACATCCTTACCAACAGTTGCTATTTGTGTTTTAGGTGGTATCTCATTGTGCTTTTGCATTCTCTGGTGATTAGTTAGGTTAAACATCTTTTTGTGTGCTCATTGTTGGCAGCTTCCCTTTTGCTCTATCTTTGTGCATCTGTATTGTAAATAACTCCTGAAGGTTATCACGTCTCTATGTAATATTATTCTACCCAAGAAAATGGTCAGATTTTCCTTTTGTTCAAATCTATATAGGGAGTGCACAATTTTATTAATACAGGCTTTTCACATGTTAGTTTATGCACATTCTAATTTAGTAAATCTATGTTTGTCCTAATCTTTATAATATTGTCTGATTTTCTTGACTCTTTGTAAACAGAGATTGTTTGAACCCTTCTTTTCCAGTGGTTAATTCTTCACTAATACCTCAAGGTGCTAAATAATACAGGGTGTTGGGATTTCCTAGTGTTCTTTTTGACCCTAGAGGTGACTTATCTATTTCTCAATAGGTGAACTAGCACTGGGGGTCAGTGACATCTTTGATTGATTAAGTTGAATATAATGTACCCATAACTTTAAAAGTTATATTTCTTAATGAAAAACTATTGTAGTCCTGGTATAAGATTCACTTAACCTTGCTAGAAATTCTTAAATTTGCCAATATTTGCTAAAACTAATATGTGAGGCTTCTTAAATATATTTTTGAGAATCGGGAAATTTATAGACTTTTCCTATTTGCAGCAGTTATATAAATCATCTCTAGTGATTTTTTAATAAAAGTTCAGGGCATGCCCCCCACCCCCGCCTTTTTTTCCACTCCTCTTCGAAAATTTTTCTCAAGCCCTTTGTATCCTTCCTTGTTTCTGTTGCTAACTTAAGTTCAGGAGCCGGAGGATGAACAGGTAATTATGTTGGGGACAGTGAACTTCTCAACTAAATGCACGTGCCTTGCTGTGGTCCTCTCATCTAGCAGATTACAGCATCTAAATATTTTCTGCTTCCATCATGTGGGACCATGTGGGACCTTGTCTGTTAATATAGAAAAAAAAGCTTTTCCCATACACTCGATCTTGAGTACATAGTAGAAAATCTAACCATTTATGGGGATTGGGAAAGTTGTTTTTTAGGTTATATTTAGTATATCTGAAACTACAGGTGAAATGACGACTGCATTTCTGCCGGGAGTTGATCACAAACCCAAAACTCCTGAAAGCAGAAAACTGCCAACCAAGAATACTCTACCGGGCACAGTTGTCTTTCAAAATGGAAGGCAAGTGTAGGCTGAAGGAGTTAAGACTGGCTTTTTGAGAAATGTTAAAGGAACTTCTTCAAGCTGAAATGAAAGGACACCTAATTCAATTTATACTTTACCAGTTAGTAACAGGAAAGCAGGTAAATACATAAATTCAGAATACTCTCGTGTTGGGGGGGTGGGTAAATCACATAACTCTAGTATGAAAGTTACAAAAGTATTAAAAATAATTATAACTAAAATACCTTATGTATCCATTAATGAGTTAAGAATATGCAAATTGTGACATCAAAACCAAAACATGGGTGGGGAAAGTAGAAAACGTAAAATTTTCTCAGCTTATCGATCTTCATGGTAACCACAAAGAAAAACTTGTATTAGATCTAGGTATGCCAGACAGCAAATCATAAAGGGACAAAAGGGCAATAGTAGTAAGCACATACCCATGAATAATTACATTAAAGACAGAGTGGCTAAACGGGTATAAATACAAGACCCAAGTCTATATTCCCTATAAGACACTGACTTCAGCTTTAAGGACACATACAGACTGAAAATGAAGGGTTGGAAAAAGATCTTCCATGCAGGTGGGGACAGAGTTATAATCTTTGGCTTAAGGTCTCTTATAAAACAAAGAGGGTCATTGTATAATGATAAAGGTATCAAACAAGAGCATATAACATTTATAAATATGTAGGCACACCTAAATACATAAAGCAAGTATTACTAATAAGAGTAGGGGACTTCATCTGGACAGAAAATCAGTAAGGAAACTTTGGACTTAAATTATACATTAGACCAGATGGCATCAACAGACATTTATAGAACATTCTATCCAATAGCATCAGAATACAAATTCTTCTCAAGTACACATGGAACATTCTCTAGGATCTGCTAGGCCAGAAAACCATATCAAGCCTCTTTTCTAAGCACAGTGGTTAAGACTAGAAATCATATTTGTGGATTTATTTTGCAATTGAAAAACTGATAGCTTCTTTGTCCTATCAAAGGAAATAAAACCCCAAAGTCAGAAGAAAATTAGAGCAGAAATAGGAGACATTACAACTGACATCACACAAATACACCACAAATACAAAGGATCTAAAAGACGGCTACAATTATTTCCCAGCAAATTGGACAACCCAGCAATGGAACTTTCCTAGAGTCAACCTACCAAGATGGAATCATAAAGAAATAGAAAACCTGAAGAGACCAATTACTAGTAAGGAGACTGAAACAGTAATCAAAAGCCTAAGACTTCAATGGCAAATTCTACCAAACATTTAAAGATTACCAGTTCTTCTCAAAGTATTCCAAAAAAATGGAAGAGGAGGGAATACTTCCAAACTCGTTTCATGAGGTCAGCATTACCCTGATACCAAACCAGATAAGGACACTACAAGGGATGGAAACTGCTAGCCAATTACCTGATAAACAGAGATGTAAAAATCCTCACGAAAAGAGTAGCAAATGGGCATTAATAGTGTGTCCTTTTCATGACACACTATTATCAAATGGGATTTATTCCAGGGATGCAGGATGGTTCAATATCCATAAATCAATGTGACACAGCACATTAACAAAATAACGGATTAACCTCCTACAATCATCTCAATAGATGCAGGAAAAGCCTTTGACAGAATTCAACATCCATTCATGATAAAAACTCTCAACAAAATGGGTATATGAACCTCAACATAGCCCACAGCTAACATACTCAATGGTGAAAAGGTGACTACTTCCCTAAGAAGAGGAATGAGACAAGACATAGCAGTTTATATGATACGTGTGTGTATATATAATCTTACATTAACATTTTTAATCCAACACTATGAAATTGTTTTGTTGCTCAAATTGCTTCAGCTTTTGCAACTGGGAGCAAGTTGCAGCTGGTTTCAGATTAAACCATATGTCCCTTTCATTTACCCTGATAAAGATTTTGAGAGGGAGAGCAAGCAGGAGTTGGAGGAGCGGCAGAAGGACAAGCAGACTCCCTGCTGAGTGGGGAGCCCAATGTGGGGCTCAATCCTATGACCCTGAGCCAAAGTCAGATGCTTAACTGACTGAGCCACCCAGGCATCCCTGAACTGAAAAATTTAATAGAGGCTTTCAAAAGCAGACTTGAGCAGAACATTTGATATCCACTCAGAGGAGCACAAAGAAAAAATGAAAGTGTGAAAAAAGAATTAAAGTCTTGTACATTGTTTTACTTGTAGTCTCATGAGTTATGGAAGTCAGAAGGAGAAGAGAATGAGAAAGGGACAGAAAATGTGTGTAAAGAAATAATGGCTCGAAAACCTCCCGCATCTGGGGAAAGAAATCCAAGTGCATGTTCATGAAGTCCAAAGAACCCCAAATAGTTTGCAAGTTGAGATCTACATCAAGACACATTAAAAAGTCAAAGTAAAAATTTTGTTAGTAGCAAAAGAGACCTATATCATACAAGGGAGCCCCACAAGAAACTTGCAGATTAAAAGAGAGTGGGATAATATATTCAAACTGTTGAAAGTGAAAAACTATGAACCGAAAATACTATATCAGCAAAGCTGTCCTTTAGAAACAAAGGAGAGCTAAAGATGTTCCCAGACAAGTAAATGCTGAGGGATTTCTTTAACCACTAGAACTGCTATACAAGAAATACTAAACGGAGTTGTTCATACTGAAGCAAAAGGACCCTAATTAGCATGAAAACATAAAAACTCACTTGTGAAGGTAAGTACATAGTCAAATACAGACTATTCTTATACTGTAGTGGTGTGCATAAGCCATTTTCTACTCCAGTATAAAAGTGAAAAGAATTTAAAATGACAATTATAATAATTTGTTAGTGGATACACACAAAATTTGTAAATTGTAACATCAATAACAAAATATTGGGAGAAGGGAGAAGTACAACCGTAAAATTTTAGTACGTAATCAAAATTAAGTTGTTTCCAGGTTAAACTAGACTGTTACAAGTAGTTTTATGTAAGCCTCATGGGAAACAAAAATCTTGTAGTAAATACACAATATACCAAGAAAAAGGAATCAAAGGAGACCACTAAAAGATTAAATGAAGAGAGAGAGGAAGAAAGTTGCTTTCTACCTGTATTGTAGTTCCTTTGTCACTAACAAAATGGCAATGATGAGTCTTCATCTATCAATAATTAAAGTGTAAATGGATTAAATTTCCCAAATAAAACAGGTGGCTGAAGGATTTTTTAAATCCAATCCTGTGCTGTGTATATAACTCATGTTAACTTTGAGGACCTATAGAGGATAAAGTTGAAGGGTTGGAAAATGACATTCCACACAAATGATAATCAAAAGAGAGCAAGCTGACTAGCCTCAATCAGACTTTAAGTGAAAACCTATCAAAGGAACAGAGAAGGTTATAATGATAAATGGGTTAATTTTTTAAGAGATAACAATTATAAGTTTGTATGCACCCAGCATTGGAGTCCCTAAATATATAAAGCAAATATTAACATCTATAAAGGGAGAAATACAGAGATCTACAATAATAGTAGGGAACTTCAATACCCAATTTTCAATGCTGGGTAGGTCACTCAAATAGAATATCCATCAGGTAATACTGGACTTGAGATTATACTTTAGATCAAGTGTACCTAATAGACATACATAATACATTCTATCCAACAGCAGTAAAATGCCCATTCTTCTCAAGTACACAGAGAACATTCCCTAAGATAGATCATCTGTTAAGCCACAAACAAGCCTTCAAAAATATAAAAGGACTGAAAGCCTATCAAGGATTGTTTCCTACCATGATGATGTGAAACCAGAAATCAACATCAAGAATACTGGAAAATTCACAAAGATGTGGGAATTGAACCACCAGTGTGTCAGAGAAGTAGTCATAGGGAGAATCAAAAGAATGGAAACACAGTATACCAAAACTTAGGGATCTTGAAAGTGATAAATACATAAAGAAAAAAAAAAATCTCACAAGTGGAATTTAAGAAACAAAACAGATGAACCTAGGGGAAGGGAAGGAAAAACAAAACAGAGGCAGGCAAACCATAAGAGACTCTTAACTATAGGGAACAAACTGAGGGTTGCTGGAGGGGAGGTGAGTGGGGGGATGGCGTAATTGATGGGCATTAAGGAGGGCACTTGATGGAATTGTTAACTAATACACTATAAGAAATAAAAAATTTAAAAAGATCTCCATTAAACAACCTAACTTTAAAACTCAAACTAGAAATAAAGACCAAAGTTAGAATAATAAAGATGAAAGCAGAAGTTAAAGCAATAGAGATCATAAAGATTTAAAAATTTATTGATCTTTTCTAATAACCCAAATTGACAATTAGCTAGAATAAGAAAAAAGACCAACAATAAAGATGTATCATTAAAATGATACCACAAAAATATAAAGGACCATAAGAGACAAGTATTAACCATCACAGGCCAACAAATTACCTAGAAAGCAACAGGCAAATTCCTAGAAACATACAACCTACTAAGACTGAATAGTGGATAAATAGAAAATCTGAGTAAAGATACTGAATTAGTATTCAAAAGACCTCTCAGTAAGGAAAATCCTGGAACCAGATGCTTTACTGGTGAATTATACCAAACATTTAAGGAATTAAAGCCAAAATTTATCTTCTAAAAAATTAGAGGAAGGGACATCTCCAAACTCAAGAGGCCATCATTCCCCTGACAGCAAAATGAAACAAGGGTACTACAAAACATTACGGGTCAATAGCCCTGAAAAACTCAGATGCAGGTATCTTCAAAAAATACTGGCAAACAAAATTCCACATCACATTAAAGGGATCATACACCATGATAAAGTGGGACTTATCTGTAAGGTTCAGGGATAGCTCACCATATACAAATCAATAAATGTGATACACATTAACAGAATGAAGGTGAAAATCATACCATCATATTAATAGATACAGAAAAATTATTTGATGAAATAAAATTTCCTTTCATGGTAAAGACACCCAACAAATTAGGTATAGAAGGAATTTCCCTCACATAATAGAAGCCATCTATGACAAGCCCAAAACTAACATCCTATTGAATGGTGAAAGCTGAAAGCTTTTCTTCTAAGTTGAGGAACAAGCCAAGGTTTCCTATTCTTGCCACTTCCATTCAATATAGTACTTGAAGTACTAGCCAGAGCAGAATGGAAAGAAAAATAAAATCCAAATCATAAAGGAAGAAGTTAAATTGTCCCTGTTTGCAGATGACATCATCGTATATTCAGAAAATTCTAAACATGCACCACAAAACAAAAAACTGTTAAAATGAGTAAATGAATTCAGTAAGTTGCAGGATGAAAAATGAACATTCAAAAATCAGTTGTGGGGTGCCTGGGTGGCTCAGTTGGTTAAGTGACTGCCTTCGGCTCAGGTCATGGTCCCAGGGTCCTCGGATCGAGTCCCACATTGGGCTTCCCCTGCTCTATGGGGAGCCTGCTTCTCCCTCTCCCTCTGCCTGTACTGTCAAATAAATAAAATCTTAAAAAAAAAAAAAAAGTTGTGATTCTACACACTGACAACAAACTCTCAGAAAAAGAAAAAACTCCCATTTCTAATAGCACCAAAAAAAAAAAATTAGGAAAAAAAGAATGCAAAAGATGTGTACACTGAAAACTATAAAATATTCAAAGAAATTGACGACAAATGAATGGAAAGAACAGTATTTTTTTTTCCAGTTCGTTAACAGAGGTTAAGGGGTGCCTAGGTGGCTCAATCAGTTAAGCATCTGACTCATGGGTTGTGAGATGGAGCCTTGCATCGGGCTCTGGGCTCAGCAGGGAGTCTGCTTGAAGATTCTCTCCCTCTGCCCCTCCACCCACCTTGGGCACAGGTGTGCACACTCACTCCCTCTCTCTCAAAATAAATCTTAAAAGAAAAAATATTGTTAAAATGTCCATACTACCCAAAACAATTTATAAATTCAATGCAATCATGATGAAAATTCCGTTGGCAGTTTTCACAGGACGTAGAAAAAGCAGTCCTAAAACTGTCAAAAAAAAAAAAAAATCAAATTCGTGTAGAACCACCAAAGACCTAAATAGCCAAAGCAATCTTGAACATAAAGAGCAGAGCTGAAGCATCACACTGAACCTGAAGCATCACACTGCAGGGTTTCAAATTATACTACAAAGGTATAGTAATCAAAGCAGTATGGTAGTAGCACAAAAACAGACATTTGAACAATGGATCAGAATAAAGAGCTCAGACATAAACCCACACATTTATGGTCAACTGATCTTTGACAATGATGCCAGAAAAATACAATGGGGAAAGGACGGTCTCTTTAATAAATGATGAGGGAAACTGGATATCCACATGCACAAGAAAGAAATTGGCCCTTATCTCACACTCTATACAAAAATCAACTCAAAATGGATTAGAGACTTAAATGTCAGATCTGAAACTGTAAAATTATTAGAAGATACAGGGAAAAAATTGGTATGGGCAATGTATTTTTGGATACAACCCCAAAAGCACAGGAAACAAAAGCAAATAGAGGGGGAAAAAAATTAGATGGCATCAAACTAACATGTTTCTGAACAACAAAGGAAAAAATCAAGAGGGAAGAGACTATGTAATGGGAGGAAATATCTGCAAACCAATATCTAATATAGGACAAATATCCAAACATATAAGGAACTAAATAGCAAAAAACAACCTGTTTTAAAAATGGGCAAGGACCCGAATAGACATTGCTCAAAAGAAGACCTACAAATGGAAACAGGTATATGAAAAGTGCTCCACACCACTAATCATCATGAAAATGCAAACTGAAACCAGAATGAGATATCACTTCACACTTGTGAAAATGGCTATTATCAGAAAGACAAAACAAATGTTCTCAAAGGTGCAGGGAAAAGAAGGAAGTCATTGTGTACTTTTGGTGAGAATGTAAATAGGTATTGCCACTATGAAAAACATTATAGAGGTTCCTGAACATACACACACCCCCTAAAATATTACTCAGCCTTAAAAAATGAGGTAATCTTCTTATTTGGAACTACATAGATGAACATGGAAGACATTATGTTAATGAAATAAGCCAAACACAAAAATACTAGATGACATCACTCATATGTAGAATCTAAAACAGTGAAATTTTTAGAAGTAGAGAACAGAATGGTTATCAAGACAGAGAGATGAGGGATATGGGGAGATGCTTGACCCTGGGACCATGTTTTGGTATACAGGCTGAATGAGTTCTGGAGATCTACCGTTCAATATCTTGACTACAGTTAACAATGCTATATTGCATACTTGATATTTGTTAGGAGATTTTAATTGTTCTTACCCCCCCTCCCTGCAAATGTGAGGTGGTGAATATGTTAATCAGCTTGTGAGAATCTTTTCACACTGTATATCAAAACATCACATTGTTCACTTTAAATACATGGAATTTGTTATCAATTATACAATAAGTAAAAAATTGGTATAATAAAAGTCATACTGATTTTTTAAAAGGAAATTATTGCAAAAATAAATTTCTCAGAATACCTCAAATACTTAAACCTAGAAAATGCTTCTGTACAGCAAAGGAAATCATCAGTGGAATGAAAAGAATCTGTGAAATGAGAGAACATATTTGCAAATCATCTATTTGGTTAATATCCAAAATATATGAAGGAGTGGTTAATATCTAAAATATATGAAGAATTTATAAACCTCAAACCCCCAAACTGATTTAAAAAATGGACAGAAAATATGAATAAAAATTTTTCAAGAAGACATACAAATGGCCAACAGGTACATGAAAAGGTGCTCAACATTCCTAATCATAAGGGAAATGCAATTTAAAGCCACAATGAGATCACCTCACGCCAATTATAATGGCTATTATTGAAAACACAAGAAATAAGTGTTGCTGAGGATGTGGGAAAAAAAACACTTGTACACTTTGGTACAAACGTAAATAGGTACAGCTGCCATGGAAAACAATATGAAGGTTCCTCAAAACATTAAAAATTGAACTACCACACTGGGGCGCCTGGGTGGCTCAGTTGGTTAAGCAACTGCCTTCAGCTCAGGTCATGATCCTGGAGTCCCTGGATCGAGTCCCACATCGGGCTCCCTGCTCAGCGGGGGGTCTGCTTCTCCCTCTGATCCTCTTCCCTCTTGTGCTGTCTCTCATTCTCTCTCTCTCAAATAAATAAAATCTTTAAACAAAAAAATTGAACTACCATATAACCCAGCAGATGTACTTCTGGGTATTTTTCCAAAGGTAATGAAATTGCTATCTTCAAAAGGTATCTGCACCCCCATGTTCATTCCAGCATTATTTATAATAGTTAAGATATGGAAACTATTGAAGTGTACATTGACAAATGAATGATTAAAGAAAATGCAGGGGCGCCTGGGTGGCTCAGTTGGTTAAGCGACTGCCTTCGGCTCAGGTCATGATCCTGGAGTCCCAGGATCGAGTCCCGCATCGGGCTCCCTGCTCGGCGGGGAGTCTGCTTCTCCCTCTGACCCTCCCCCCTCTCATGTGCTTTCTCTCTCTCATTCTCTCTTTCTCAAATAAATAAATAAAATCTTTAAAAAAAAAAAAAAGAAAATGCAGTGTACATATACAATGGAATATTATTCAGCCATAAAAAAGGAAATCCTGCCATTTGGGACATTGTTGGACCCTAAGGATATTATGCTGAGTAATATAAGTCAGATAGAAAAAGAGAAATACTTTATGATATCACTTATATGTGGCATCTAAAAAAACCAGTCTCATAAAAGCAAAGAGCAGAATGGTAATTACCAGTTGCAGGAGGTTGGAGAATAGGACAGATGTTGTTCAAGGGTAGAAACTTTAAACTAGGAGTAAGTCAGTCCTGGAGATCTAATGCACAGTGTAGTGAATATAGACAACATTGTATTATAATAATCAGGTGTCTTAAAAGACTACATCTTAATTTTCCTAACCATAAAAAAGACATTATGTGACATGAGAGAGGTGCTATTTACTACAATGGCAATCATATTACAATATACAAGTATATCAAACTGACACATTGTACAGCTTAAATTTACATATAAATGTCAAATATATTTCAAGAAAATAGCAACAATATCAGAGAATCAAGCAAAAGAATTAATCTGTGAATTAGAAGATAGGAACTTGAAATATCCAGTCAGAGAACAAAGAAAAAAAAAGTGAAGAAAGACTATGTGATACTCAAAAGAAAATTTGGCAAATTACTGGAGTCTCAGAGGATACACAGAGAGAGGGCAGAAAGCTTATTTAAGGAAATGATGGCTGAGAACTTCCCAAATCTGCACAGAGATTTGAATATCCAAGTTCATGAAGCTCATTAGTCATCAAACTCAGAGGTCTTCTCCAATATATTACAATAAAACTGTCAAAAATCAAAGATTCCTAAAAGCAGTAAGAGAAAAGGAGATTTTAACTTACAAGCAAACCCTCATAAAGCTATCAGTGGATATTTCAGCAGAAACCTTCAGGCCAGCAGAGAAGAGGATGATCTATTCAAAGTGCTCAAGGAAAAAAACTGCCAACAAAGAATATTCAGCAAAGTAGGCCTTCATAAATGAGGGAATGATAAAGACTTTTCCCCAAAAATCAAAAGCTGAAGAAGAAAACAACAAAAGCTGAGGGAGTTGCTCATGACTAGACCTGCCTTACAGGAAATGCTAAAAGGAGTTCCTCAAGCTGAAATAAAAAAAATTAGTAATATAAAAATATGGTGATAAGTATATAGTTAAATTAAGAGTATTCTAATAATATGACAAGGTTGTACATTAACCAGTTAACAGTAGTATAAAGGTTAAAGGACAAAATTATTAAAAGTAAATATAGCTAAAACATAATAGCTATAATAATTTTTAATGTTAACATTTTAACATTAAACTTAACATTATTAAATTGTGATTCTGTATAAAATGGGGGGAGGAGAGGAGTAAAAGGGTAGAGTTTTTGTGTCTAACTGAAGTTAAATTCTTATCAGCATAAAATAGGCCATTACGTCTATGTTTTATGCAAGCCTCATGGAACCACAAAAAACCTACATTAGATTAAAAAAATATAAAGAGAAGAGAATCATAGCATACTACTACATAAACCAATTCAAAAACGGCCAGAGAGGAAGATACAAGAAACAACAAAATAGCAAGAAAACAAATAAAATGGCATTGGCAAGTCCTTACCTATCAATAATTACACATAAATAGATTACATTTTCCACTCATAAGTCATAGAGTGGTTGGATGGATAAAAACACAAGACCAACTATATGGTGCCTACAAAAGATTCACTCCAGATTCACATAAGCTCAAAATGAAGCCTTGGAAAAGGACATTTCAAACAAATAGAAACCAAAAGAAAGCAGTGTTAGCTATACTTTTATTAGAAAAAGCAGACTTTAAGCCAAAAGCTGCAACAGGGGAAATATAAAACTATTATATGATAAAGTTGTCAAGGGCGCCTTAGTGGCTCAGTTGGTTGGGTGACTGCCTTCGGCTCAGGTCATGATCCTGGAGTCCCGGGATCGAGTCCCGCATCGGGCTCCCTGCTCGGCGGGGAGTCTGCTTCTCCCTCTGACCCTCCCCCCTCTCATGCTCTATCTCATTCTCTCTCTCAAATAAATAAATAAAATCTTTTAAAAAAAAAGTTGTCAACTCATTAAGAAGACAATAATCACAGACATGCCCTGAGTATTGGGGGACCACAATATATTAAGCAAATACTAACAGATTTGAGAGGAGAAACAGACAATACAAAAAGATTTTTTAAAATGAATAAACCATCCAGACAGAAAATCAGTAAGGAACTTTTGGACTTGAACTATACTTTAGACCAAATGTACCTAACAGACATAAACAGTATAGTCCACCTCACAGGAGCAGAATACATATTCTCTCAAGTTCACACTGAATATTCTCCAAGATAGATGATATGATGGGCCACAAAATAAACATTAGCATATTTAAGAAGGTTGATATCATAATAAGTATTTTTCAGTCACAATGGTATGAAACCAGACACTAGTAATAGGAGAGATTCTGGGGAAAATTTACAAATATGTAGAAACTAAACAACACACTCCTAAAGAACCAATGGCCAAAGAAGAAATTTTAAAATAAAAAATAAAACATTGAGACAAAGGAAAATAGAAATATATCAAAATCTATAGTACACTTTAAAAGCAGCTCTAAGAGAGAACTTAATAACAATAAATGCCTACATTAAGAAAGAAGATCTCCTTCTGTAGGGCATACTGCACGTAAGCCCAATTGTCTTGGAGAATATGCAGCCTTGTTCTGCTTAACAGCCTGCCATCTCATCCTTAGGACCCCCCCGCTCCCCATTTTCTGTTTCTTCTGGTGGTTGCTGCCATAATTCTAAGTAGTTTTTACTTCTACCACTATTTCTTAAATTAACAACTTCAGCTAGTATCATTTTTTTCACTTGCAAAAATATGAACTTTATATTTTAAACCTACTTTACCTTTTTATTGTTTATTGATCAAATAAAAGTAGATCCTCAAAACCTAAAAAAAAAAAAAAAAAAAAAAAAAAAATCCCCAAAAAAAAATCTAACTTTATACCTAAAAGAACTGGGGGGAAAAAAAAAAAGAACCTAAGCCAAAAGTTAACTGAAAAAAGGACAGAGCAATGATCAGAGCAGGAATAAATTAAAGACAGAAATTAAATTGAGATAGAAAAACAATAGAAAGGATCAATGAAATTCAGAGATGGTTTTTTGCAAAGGTAAATAAAATTGACAAGTCTTTAGATAGACTAAAAGAGAAGATCTAACTAAAACCAGAAATGAAAGAGGAAACATAACATTTACCAAAAAAATAGAAAGGATCAGAAGAGACAACAATGAACAACTAGTTTGACAACCTAGAAGAAATAGATACATTCCTAGAAACATACAATCAACCAACACTGAATCACGAAGAAGCAGAAAATCTGAACCAGTAATGAAAAAGGAGACCAAATCAGCAATCAAAATCTTCCAACAAAGAAAACCAAAGCACCAGTTGGTTTCCCTGGTGAATTCTACCAGGCAAAGGATTGACAACAATGCTTCTCAAACCCTTCCAAAAATCTCAAGAGGAAGGAACACTCCCAAATTCATTTTAGAAGCAAACATTATATGACACCAAAACCAGATAAGGACAAGAAAACTAAGCTACTGGCTAATATCTGTGATGAATATAAATATAAAAATTCTCAACAAAATATTCACAAATTCAAAAGCACATCAAAAACATTATATGCCATGACCAAACCCCATTTATGCTTTAACACATATAAGTCAATAAATGTGATATTCCACATTCATAGAATGAAAGGAAAAATATGATCATCTCAAGAGATCAGAAAAAGCATCCGACAAAACATGCTTTCATGATAAAAACCATTAGCAGACTGGGTATAGAAGGGATGTATCTCAACATAGTAAAGGCCATATACAGGGTGCCTGGGTGGCTCAGTTGGTTAAGCGACTGCCTTCGGCTCGGGTCATGATCCTGGAGTCCCGGGATCGAGTCCCGCATCAGGCTCCCTGCTCCGCAGGGGGTCTGCTTCTCTCTCTGACCCTCTTCCCTCTCGTGCTCTCTGTCTCTCATTCTCTCTCTCAAATAAATAAAATCTTAAAAAAAAAAAAAAAGGCCATATACAAAAAGCCCACAGCTAACTATCATATTCAATGCTGAAAGGTTGAAATATTTCCCTCTAATATCAGGAGAAAGACAAGAGTGACCAATCTTACCACTCCTGTTCAACATAGTGCTGGAAGTCTGAAACAGACCAAGTATGTGAAAAAAAGAGAAAAGTCATCAAAATCAGAAAAAAAGGAGTACATTTTCTTTGAAGATATGATCTTTTTAGTATAGTTGACACACATTGTTACATTAGTTTCAAGTGTACAACATAGTGATTCAATATCTCTATACATTATGTTATGCTCACCACAAGTGTATATTCCCTATGCTGTCCCTTTTATTCCCATGACTTGATCATTCCATAACTGGAAGCCTGTATGTCCCACTGCTCTTCACCCATCTGGTCCATCCCTCCACCTTCATTCCTTTGGCAACAACCAATTTGTTTAGTGTACTTATAGGTCTGATTCTCCCTTTCATTTGTTTGCTTATTCAGTTGTGTTTTTTTAGATCTCACATACAAGTAAAATCATATATTATGACCTTATATATAAAAAATTCTAGGAAGGGGGGAAAGATGGCGGAGGAGTAGGGGACCCTATTTCAACTGGTCCCCGGAATTGAGCTGGATATCTACCAGGACACTCTGAGCACCCACGAAACCAGCCTGAGATGTAAGAAGATCTGGATCTCTACAAACAGAATATTGCAGGCGGTTGGTTTCGAGGTACGAAGCGGGGAGCCGTGATTCCGCGGGCAGATATTGGAGGATAAATGGCAGTGGGAGGGAGCCCGGCCGTGGGGATCCTGCACTGCCGGTGAGCGACAGCCTCACACGCTGCAGACGGGCACAGACTCGCAGAACAGTAGCGTCGGGAAAGGACTTTAGGGCAGCCCCCGGGACAGAAACCCAGAGCTTCGGGGTCGCGCGCGCGAACCGCAGCCCCCCGGACAGAAACCTGGAGCAACGGTCACGCGCACTCGAACAGCAGCCTCCGAGATGGAAACCCGGTGCACCGGGGTCCTGCCGGTGAACTGCAACCCCTGGGGGTGGAAACCCCAAGCGGCGGAGTCGGGCGCATGCGAACTGGGAGAAGCTGGCGGTTTTAGAAGCACAAAGGGCAGAGAGGAGCCCCGACCTGGAGGCAGGACTGGGAGCTCTGCGGAGGGGCGCACAACCCAGGACGCTGCAGTTTATAGCAGCACAGACAGAAACGGAGACGGTGTGGCCTGGAGAGCTCACTGAAGAACAGACTGAGGTCTCTCTGCTCTGAGGCAGAGGGTTGGAAACGGTCTCTTCTGCTGACTTGCGGAAGAGATGTGGAAAGCCGCCAGGGAAAGGCGCCAGAGAACAAAAGCCCCCAAAACTGCTTCCCCCTGAGCCCATCCCCCACCATAGGGGCGCAGGGCAACTCCACCCAAACAGGGTTGCCTGAGTAACAGCGCGGCAGGCCCCTCCCCCAGGAGACAGGCTGGGAAAAGAAGAGGCCAGCAACCCTAAGGTCCCAAGAAAACAGGTGCATCTTGCTTGGGTTCTGGTCAATAATTTGGACTCTATACATTCCCTCAAACACCCATCAACAGAATGACTAGTAGGAGGAGCCCCCAAAATAGAAAAGACTCAGAGATTATGACTTATGCTGCAGATTTACAAATGGATGCAGATATAACCAAGATGTCGGAGATGGAATTCAGGCTAGCAATTGTGAAGACAATGGCTAGAATGGAGAAATCAATTAATGGCAACACAGAGTCTCTAAGGGCAGAAATAAAAGGGGAATTGGCAGAACTTAAAAATGCTATCAATGAGATCCAATCCAATCTAGATGATCTAACAGCTAGGGTAACTGAGGCAGAAGAGCAAATAAGCGGCCTGGAAGACAATATAATAGAATCAGAGAAATAAGTGACACCATGAAGCGTTCCAATGTCAGAATAATTGGAATCCCGGAGGGAGTGGAGAGAGAGAGAGGGCTAGAAGATGTATTTGAGCAAATCATAGCTGAGAACTTCCCTAATCTGGGGAATGAAACAAACATTCGAGTCCTAGAGGCAGAGAGGACCCCTCCTAAGATCAAGGAAAACAGGCCAACACCCCGGCATGTAATAGTAAAACTTGCAAATCTTAGAACCAAGGAAACCATCTTCAGGGCAGTGAGGGGGAAGAGATTCCTTACGTACAGAGGGAGGAACATCAGAATAACGTGAGACCTATCCACAGAGACCTGGCAAGCCAGAAAGGCCTGGCAAGACATAGTCAGGGTACTAAATGAGAAGAACATGCAGCCAAGAATACTTTATCCGGCAAGGCTTTCATTTAGAATGGATGGAGAGATGCAGAGCTTCCAAGACCAGCAGAAACTGAAAGAATATGTGACCACTAAGCCGGCCCTGCAAGAAATATTAAGGGGGGGTTCTATAAAAGGAGAAAGACCCCAAGAGTGATATACAACAGAAATTTACAGGGATAATCTATAAAAACGACATCTTCACAGTCAACATGATGACAATTAATTCATATCTTTCAATAATCACTCTCAACGTGAATGGCCTAAACGCTCCCATAAAACGGCACAGGGTTGCAGATTGGATAAAAAGACAGGACCCATCCATACGCTGTCTACAAGAGACTCATTTTGAACCTAAAGATACATCCAGACTGAAAGTGAAGGGATGGAGATCCATCTTCCATGCCAGCGGACCTCAAAAGAAAGCTGGGGTAGCAATTCTTATATCAGACAAATTAGATTTTAAACTAAAGTCTGTAATTAGAGACACAGAAGGACACTATATCATTCTTAAAGGGTCTATTCAACAAGATCTTACAATTATAAATATCTATGCCCCCAACATGGGAGCAGCCATCTACATAAGCCAACTGTTAACCAAAATAAAGAGTCATATTGATAACAATACGTTAATTGTAGCACTCTCAGCAACGGACAGATCATCTAAGCAGAAAATCAACAAAGAAGAGCTTTGAATGATACATTGGACCAGATGGACCTCATAGATATTTACAGAACATTCCACCTTAAAACAACAGAATACTCATTCTTCTCGAGTGCACATGGAACTTTCTCCAGAATAGACCATATACTGGGTCACAAATCAGGTCTCAACCGATACCAAAAGATTGAGATTATTCCTGGCATATTCTCAGACCACAGTGCTCTAAAACTAGAACTCAATAACAAGAAAAACTTTGGCAGAAATTCAAACACTTGGAAGCTAAAGACCACTCTGCTCAAGAATGTTAGGGTCAACCAGGAAATCAAAGAAGAACTTAAACAATTCATGGAAATCAAAGAGAACGAAAAAACATCGGTCCAAAACCTATGGGATACTGCAAAGGTGGTCCTAAGGGGGAAATACATAGCCATCCAAGCCTCACTCAGAAAAATCCCGAATTCACCAACTAACTCTGCACCTTAAAGAACTAGAGAAAAAGCAACAAACGATGCCTAAGCCACACATTAGAACAGAAATAATTAAAATTAGAGCAGAAATCAATGAATTAGAAACCAGAAACACAGTAGGTCAGATCAACGAAACTAGAAGTCGGTTCTTTGAAAGAATTAATAAGATCGATAAATCACTGGCCAGACTTATCCAAAAGAAAAGAGAAAGGACCCAAATTAATAAAATTATGAATGAAAGGAGAGAGATCACGACTAACGCCAAGGAAAGAGAAACAATTATTAGAAATTATTATCAACAACTATATGCCAATGAACTGAGCAATCTGGATGAAATGGAGGCCTTCCTGGAAACTTATAAGCTGCCAAGACTGAAACAGGAAGAAACTGACAACCTGAATAGGCCAATAACCAGTAACGAGATTGAAGCAGTGATCAAAAACCTCCCAAAAAACAAGAGTCCAGGGCCTGATGGATTCCCTGGGGAATTCTACCAAACATTCAAAGAAATAATACCTATTCTACTGAAGCTGTTTCAAAAAATAGAAACAGAATGAAAACTTCCACACTCATTGTATGAGGCATTACCTTAATCCCCAAACCAGGCAAAGACCCCATCAAAAAGGAGAATTTCACACCAACATCCCTGATGAATATGGATTCCAAAATCCTCAACAAAATCCTAGCTAATAGGATCCAACAATACATTAAAAGAATCATCCACCACGACCAACTGGGATTTATCCCCGGGATGCAAGGGTGGTTCAACATTCGCAAATCAATCAATGTGATAGAACACATTAATAAGAGGAGGGAGAAGAACCATATGGTCCTCTCAATTGATGCAGAAACAGCATTTGACAAAATACAACATCCTTTCCTGATTAAAACTCTTCAGAGTATAGGGATGGGGGAACATTCCTCAAGTTCATAAAATCCATCTATGAAAAACCCACAGCGAATATCATCCTCAATAGGTAAAGCTGAGAACCTTTCCCTTAAGATCAGGAATATGTCAAGGATGCCCACTCTCACCACTATTGTTCAACATAGTCCTAGAAGTCCTAGCAATGGCAATCAGACAACAAAAAGAAATAAAAGGTATTCAGATTGGCAAAGAAGAAGTCAAACTCTCTCTTTTTGCAGACGACATGATACTTTATGTGGAAAACCCAAAAGACTCCACCCCCAAATTACTAGAACACATACAGCAATTCAGTAATGTGGCAAGATACAAAATCAATGCACAGAAATCAGTTGCTTTCTTATACATTAACAATGCAACTGTAGAAAGAGAAATTAGAGAAAAGATTCCATTTACAATAGCACCAAAAACCATAAGATACCTCGGAATAAACCTAACCAAAGAGGTAAAGGATCTATACTCTAGGAACTACAAAACACTCATGAAAGAAATTGAAGAAGACACAAAAAGATGGAAAAATATTCCGTTCTCATGGATCGGAAGAATAAACATTGTTAAAATGTCTATGCTACCCAGAGCAATCTATACCTTCAATGCCATCCTGATCAAAATTCCAATGACATTTTTCAAAGTGCTGGAACAAACAATCCTAAAATTTGTATGGAATCAGAAAAGACCCCGAATCGCCAAGGAGATGTTGAAAAAGAAAAACAAAGCTGGGGACATCACGTTGCCCGATTTCAAGCTATATTACAAAGCTGTGATCACCAAGACAGCATGGTATTGGTACGAAAACAGACATACAGACCAATGGAACAAAATAGAGAACCCAGATATGGACCCTCAACTCTATGGTCAAATAATCTTTGACAGAGCAGGAAAAAACATGCAATGGAAAAAAGTCTCTTCAATAAATGGTGCTGGGAAAACTGGACAGCCACATGCAGAAGAATGAAACTCGACCATTCTCTAACACCATTCACAAAGATAAACTCAAAGTGGATGAAAGACCTCCATGTGAGACAGGAATCCATCAAAATCCTTGAGGAGAACATAGGCAGTAACCTCTTTGACATCGCCCACAGCAACTTCTTTCAAGATACATCTCCAAAAGCTAGTGAAACAAAAGCAAAAATGAACTTTTGGGACTTCATCAAGATAAAAAGCTTCTGCACAGCAAAGGAAACAGTCAACAAAACAAAGAGGCAACCCACAGAATGGGAGAAGATATTTGCAAATGACACTACAGATAAAGGGCTGGTTTCCAAGATCTATAAAGAACTTCTCCAACTCAACACCCAAAAAACAAATAATCAAGTTAAAAAGTGGGCAGAAGATATGAAAAGACACTTCTCTGAAGAAGACATACAAATGGCTAACAGACACATGAAAAAATGTTCAGCATCATTAGCCATCAGGGAAATCCAAATCAAAACCACACTGACATACCACCTTACAGCAGTTAGAATGGCAAAAATGGACAGGGAAAGAAACAACAAATGTTGGAGAGGTTGTGGAGAAAGGGGAACCCTCTTACACTGTTGGTGGGAATGCAAGTTGGTACAGCCACTTTGGAAAACAATGTGGAGGTTCCTCAAAAATTTAAAAATAGAGCTACCCTATGACCCAGCAACTGCACTCCTGGGTATTTACCCCAGAGATACAGATGTAGTGAAAAGAAGGGCCATATGCACCCCAATGCTCATAGCAGCAATGTCTGCAATAGCCAAACTGTGGAAAGAGCCGAGATGCCCTTCAACAGATGAATGGATAAAGAAGATGTGGTCCATATATACAATGGAATATGACTCAGCCATCAGAAAGGATGAATACCCAACTTTTACATCAACATGGATGGGACTGGAGGAGATTATGCTGAGTGAAATAAGTCAAGCAGAGAAAGTCAATTATCATATGGTTTCACTTATTTGTGGAACATAAGGAATACCATGGAGGACATTAGGAGAAGGAAGGGAAAAATGGGGGGAGGGGAATTGGAGGGAGAGATGAACCATGAGAGACTATGGACTCTGAGAAACAAACAGGGTTTTAGAGGGGAGCGGGGAGGGGGGATTGGTTAGCCCGTTGATGGGTATTAAGGAGGGCACGTAGTGCATGGAGCACTGGATGTTATATGAAAACAATGGATCGTGGATCACCACATCAAAAACCAATGATGTATTGTATGGTGACTAACATAAAATAATAAAATTTTAAAAAATAAAATTAAAAATTCTAAAGACCAAAACACTGTTCAAATTAATCAAAAAATTCAGTAAAGTTGCAGGATACAAACTCAACAAACAAAAATCACTTGTTTTTCCATACACTACTAACAAAATATCTGAAAGAGTTAAATTAATCCCCTATACAATATCATGAAAAAGAATAAAATTCTTAGGAATAAATGTAACCCAGGAGGTGAAGGATCTGTACATTGAAAAGGATAAGACTGATGAAAAAAAAACTGAGCAAGGTACAAATAAGAAGAAATCCATTCATTGTTAATGGATCAGAATTAATACTGTTAAAATGTCCACACTACCTGGGGCACCTCGGTGGCTTAGCTGGTTAAAGGGTTCCCCTTTCTCCACAACCTCTCCAACATTTGTTGTTTCTTTCCCTGTCCATTTTTGCCATTCTAACTGCTGTAAGGTGGTATCTCCAAGTGGTTTTGATTTGGATTTCCCTGATGGCTAATGATGCTGAACATTTTTTCATGTGTCTGTTAGCCATTTGTATGTCTTCTTCAGAGAAGTGTCTTTTCATATCTTCTGCCCACTCTGACTCTTGGTTTCAGCTAGGGTCATGATCTCAGGGTTGTGAGATCAAGCCCCCTGTCAGGTCCCACATTCAGCAGTCTGCTTGAGATTCCTTTCATCTAGCCCTCCCCCATGTGCACTCTCTCTCTCCCTAAAATACATAAATCTTAAAAAAAAAAAAAAAAAAAAAGCCCAAAAAAATCTGTAGATTCAATGCAATCCCTATCAAACGATGGACTCCGAAAAACAAACTGAGGGTTCTAGAGGGGAGGGGGCTGGGAGGATGGGTTAGCCTCGTGATGGGTATTAAAGAGGGCACATTCTGCATGGAGCAATGGGTGTTATATGCAAACAATGAATCATGGAACACTACCTCAAAAACTAATGATGTAATGTATGGTGATTAACATAATTAAAAAAAATTCCAATGCCATTTTGCTTGGAAAAAAAAATCTATATATACATATATATAGATATATCTCCACAAAACACACATTGCCATAGCAACCTTGGGAATGAAGAACAAAGCTGGAAGCTTACACTTTCTGATTTCAAATTCTACTACAAAGCTGTTGTAATTAACAAAGTATGGTACGGCATCAAAACAGGCACACAGACGAATGGAACAGAATGAAGAGACAGAAGTAAGCACTTGCATATACAGTCAACTAATATTTGATGAGGGAACCAAGAATACTCAATGGAGAAAGAATAGTCTCCTCAATAAATGGTTCTGAGAATACTGGATAACGACATGCTGAAAAATGAAATTGGAACCCTATCCTACACTATTCACAAAAATTAACTCAAAAGGGCACCTGCATGGCTCAGTCGGTTAAGCGTCTTCCTTCCGCTCAGGTCATGATCCTGGAATCCCAGGATTAAGTCCCATATCAGGTTCCCTGCTCAGCAGGGAGTCTGCTTCTCCCGCTGACCCTCTTCACTCTTGCGCGCTCTTGCCGCGCGCACACGCTAATAAATAAAATCTTTTTAAAAATTAAAAAAAAACCTCAAAATATATTAAAGATGTAATCATAAGACCTGGAACTGTAAAACTCCTGGAAGAAAATATAAGGATAAAGCTCCTTTACATTGGCTGTGGCTGCATATGAATACAAAAGCACAAGCAACTAAAGCAAAAATATAAGCATGACTACATCAAACTAAAAAGCTTGTGCACAGTGAAAGAAACAAAATAAAAAGGTAACATATGGAGTGAAAGAAAATATTTGCAAAACACATCAGAAAAGGATTATCCAAAATATATAAGGAACTCATACAACTCAAGAGCATAAACCAAACAATTTGGCTAAAAAATGGTCAGAGGAACTGAATAGACATGTTCCAATTCAGACACATAAATTGCCAACATACGTATATGAAAAAATGCTGAACAATACAAACCATCAAGAAAATGCAAATGAGGGACAACTGGCTGGTTCAGTTGGTAGAGCATGCGACTTGATCTCAGGATCATGAGTTTGAGCCTGGCGTTGGGTGTATAGCTTAAATTTTTTTAAAAGATGCAGATGAAAACCACAGTGAGATATCACTTCATGCATGACAGAATGGTTACCTTCAAAAAGACAAGAGATTACAAGTGTGGAGGAGGTTGGGGAGAAAATGGAAATGTGCACTGTTAGCAAGAATGCAAATTGGTGCAGCCACTGTGGAAAATAATATGGAGGCTTTCTAAAGCATAAAAATAGAATTACCGGGCGCCTGGGTGGCTCAGTTGGTTGGGCGACTGCCTTCGGCTCGGGTCAGGATCCTGGAGTCCCGGGATCGAGTCCCGCGTCGGGCTCCCTGCTCGGCGGGGAGTCTGCTTCTCCCTCTGACCCTCCCCCCTCTCATGTGCTCTCTCTCATTCTCTCTCTCAAATGAATAAATAAAATCTTTAAAAAAAAAAAA
>NW_025408749.1:0-38515 GCF_002201575.2 Neomonachus schauinslandi | reverse complement strand
ATGATGATGATGATGGTGGTGGCGGTGATGACGGTGATAGTGGTGATGATGGTGATGGTCATGGTGATGGTGGTGATGATGGTGATGATACTGATCATGGTGATCATGATTATGATGATGATGGTGATGGTGGTGATGGTCATGGTGATGGTGGTGATGATGGCGATGGTAATGATGACACTGATCACGATTATGATGATGATGGTGATGGTGGTGATGATGACAATGACGGTGATGGTCGTGGTGGTGGTGGTGATGATGATGGTGATGATGTTGGTGGTGATGATATTAATCATGGTGATCATGCTTTTGATGATGATGGTGGTGATGGCAATGATGGTGGTAATGATAGTGGTAATGATGGTGATCATGATGATGACAGTGAGGATGGGATGAGAACGATGGTGGTGATGATGGTGACAATGAACACTTACATGGAACCACAGGTGCCAGTCCCTAGCCCAAGCCTTTTGCATATATTAACTCATTTGAGTTCTCATAATTGCCCTGTGAATGAGGAACTGTAATTACCTCCACTTTACAGATAAAGAAGTTGAGCCCTAAAGAGTGAAGTCCCTTGTCTGATCTCAAGAAAGACAGTTTAGAAAAGCTTGTTCTGGGGGTAGTAGCGCAGAGGAGTTAAAGTAAAAGGTTTTGTTCTTTGGAAGCCGTAAAGAGAACTACAAAAACTTGTTTTTAGCTCATCTGGAAATGAAGGTCAGCGGGGTCTCCTTGCCTTTTATTTTCTTTCTTTCTTCCCTTTCTATGTATTTATTTTTAAATATTTGAGCCTCCATTTCACTGACAGAGTGTGAAAAATATTTGTCCCTTTCGAGGTGCTTATTCACCCTGGAAAACTGGCTGTCATCCAAATGTCATCCCAATGTGTAGTCAGCTATCAGTGTAAACTAAGGATTCACATTCCCAAAACAGAACACAGTTAGGGATTGTTCATTTGTTGAAAACCCTTTAAACCTCACACTGTTTACTTCATTGCTTTTTCCTTGTTTATTGGACCAAAAAGAAAAAAAAAAAAAGCCAGCACAAACACAATGAAAAACAGACAAGACAGATGGAGTGCACTGAGGATTTTCCATAGATGCTCAGCATCTTCTGATGGCTGGCAGACAGTGAGAGGAGATGGATGAAGAAGGCTCAGTGCAGTCAGCACACACAACTGTAGGGCATCAGAGAAATCAGGGCTGCACCTGGGAATGCAGGAGGCCTGCTCGGAGCACCAGGCTGGGCAGGCCATGGGGATTCTTCTCAAACTCCCACGGCCCCTCAGGAAGGCACTATGCTAGGTGCCCAGGGTAAAATTGGGGGGAAAACGGAAATCTGGGGAGCAGAGGAACTTCAGTTGGGGAGGGGAATGAGAAGACACTAAATAGGCAATTACAAGTCATGTTGATGTTCTACGATGGGGTATGGCAGAGACCATTCTGTTTTATTTTCCTTTTCCTGAGCACACATGAGGGATTAATACATTTTCCCACCTCCATCCCAGTTAGGTTGGGGGCCAGTGATTAGTCTGGCCAATGGACTGTGGGCAGTGACCTGGGGCACTTGGGTCAGGGGCAGTTAAGGGCAGGAGTCAGTTCTTGACACTCTCTACCCCTACCTGTGTCCAGAAGGGAAGCCTCCACCAGCCTGGGTCCCTAACTGATGGTGGGGAAAGGGGACCCCCTGAACTTTTTTGAACATGTAACCCAAGTGAGAAATAGACCTTGATTGTGTGAAGTCACTGAGGTTTCAGGGTTAATTTGTTGCTCGCCTGTCCTGGCTGACATGAAGGGGCAATCAATCACATGTGCTTGGGGCACAGGGAAAGGGTGATGGGAGGAGATGGTGGTCGGCAAAGGCATCTCTTGGAGGTGAGAGGGACACTGAGCCATTACGGAGCTGTTCAGGTGACAGTGGAGGAAAAGCATTCCAGGCAGAGGGAACAACATGGGCAAAAGCTGAAGGGAAGGAACTGTGCGTATCCAAGAACATGCAGAAGGGTCCAGCGTGAAGGGACTGGAGGGGCAGGTGCAACTTCCAGGTAAAGGGAGCTGGGACCTTGAATATCATGCTAAAGGGTTTGGACTTCATTGTGTGTCTTATGTCGGCTCAGGCTGCCATAACAAAGCACCACAGACTGGGCAGCTTAAACCCTCTTGTATTTCTTGCATTTCTGGTGGCTGAAGTATGAGATCAAAGTGCCAGCCAATCTGCTTCCTGGTGAGGTCCCTCTTCCTGGTTTGTAGACAACTGCCTTCTCCCCCATGTCCTCACTTGGTCTTTTTTCCTCCTCTTACAGGGACATGATCCTATCAAGAGGCCCTATCTTCATGCCCTGATCTAATTACCTCTCAAGGGTCCCTCTTCAAACACCATCACACTGGGGCGGGG
Source organism: Neomonachus schauinslandi (assembly GCF_002201575.2). NCBI lineage: Eukaryota > Metazoa > Chordata > Mammalia > Carnivora > Phocidae > Neomonachus > Neomonachus schauinslandi. The sequence goes on along the minus strand of NW_025408749.1, from coordinate 36,121 downwards.
AGGTCAGGACTTTGACATAGGAACTGGGTCAGGGGCACTATTCTAAGCCTCGTGCAAACCAGGGAGGGTTGCCAGGATGGTCTTAGGAGCCGAGTGACAAAAATCATGTTGCATGTTAAAGGGTCATGCTAGCTCCATTGTGGCTTGGAGATAGAAAAGAGCAAAGCCAGAGGGAGAAACCCAATTTCCACCTTCTACCCATCAGCGCACGTCTTCAATATTATTTACTGAGGACCTACTATGTGCCCAGCACTGTTGTAGGTGCTGAGGAGACAGCAGTGAGCATAACAGACCCCTGTCCTCGCGGAACTCACACAGACACATGTGGGGGCGGGGTAAGCCTGTGTTCTTTTCCACATGTGTGTTGTATGTCGACAAAATGTCCAACACAATTCAGGCAATGCATATGCCAAATAAAAGTGGGACAATATATCCAGGGATATTCCCTGGAGGAGGTGGGATAGGATCACTCCACCTCAAAGCCTGAGACTCATCCTCCCCACCCAGTGTCCGCGCAGGGTGCCAGCTCGCAGATGGCATGTGCTTCACCAGGGTCCACAAAGCACTTCCCACTGTGTGCGGATGACACATTTGAAACATGTTAATTGGTCTACACTTGTAATAATCTGTTTTAAGAAAAAAATGTATATAACCAACAGGAATCCTTATATTATCTGGGATAAGTTGAGTTAAAAGATAAAGAGGAAAGTGTCAGATCAAAGTTGATTCAAGAAAAAACATTAATCAAAATCATAGTCACAGGGGGCGCCTGGGTGGCTCAGTCGGTGAAGCGTCTGCCTTCGGCTCAGGTCATCACCCCAGGGTCCTGGGATCGAGACCCGTGTGGGGCTCCCTGCTCAGGGGGAACCTGCTTCTCCCTCTCCCTCTGCTGCTCCCTCGGCTTGTGCACGCACGCTCTCTCTCTCTCTCTCTCTCTCTCAAATAAATAAATAAAATCTTAAAACAAAATCGTAACCACAGGTGTCACACGCAGGAAAGGTAGTTATGGCCCAGTTGGGAAGGAAGTGCCCAACCAGCTGCAGATGGACGCCATCGTGCGGGAGAAGCACCAGCTTCCTCGCTCTGCGGTCATCGCTTTCCCGCCATGAAATGAGGACAAAAGTTCTCTGATCACCAGGTGGCCATCAGTACTCTGTCACCTCTTGTTGCCCAGACCAGAGGCATTTTCAAAAAATTCATCCTGCAGAGTGTCCAAGGGAGACTTGCCACCCTCGGATAACGGGACAAAAAAATGAGAGAGAAAACTGAAAATCGGAAGACGCAGGCTGCCCCGTGCATGGCAGTCCTGCCAAGCAGACGGAAGCAGGTGCGGGCGTTCTCTGAGAACTGGGGAGTCTTGGGGCAGCGGCCCCGTGGTCTGCCCTGCGTGTGGATGTCCACGGTGCCTGGGGAGGGCACTGTCTGCAGCAGGGGCCACACTTCTGGGTCAAGCCCGGCCCTGTGGCTGCTGCTGGGACCCACCCGTGTGCCGTGTGCCACTCGGGGCTGCGCACCCCCCTGCTCCCACCTCGGCCGTGCCCCTGGATAGCAGGGGATATCATCGCCTCTCAGGGTTTATTTATGGCTTTTTCCGTTGCAAGTGGAGCCAGCTATCAGGCCAGACACACTCTGCTTTTGAAAATTTAGCCTGGTTTGTGACTCCAACATTGAAATGGGATCTAAGGGGAGGGCTCGTATCTGCGTTGACACAGACGGGCCAATTGTGTCTCTTTAATGACAAGATAAAAACAGTTTTCAAAACAGGGGAGAAAGCACACGCAAAGCAGAGGCTACGGAGACTCCCGGGGAGGTGGCCGCTGAGCCCTGGTCTGCAGAAGATGAAGGGACGTCGTGACCCCCTGGCAAAGTCTTGAACACCCTTCTCTCAGTGACCCTATTGCAATGCACACGGCACCCCCACGCTCCCCATGCCCGCCCCCCATTCTCCTTTTCTCCCCGTGTGTCCGTGCACTTTACTTTCAGTATTGTCTGACCTCCCTCCAGCACCCACGCTCCCCTGGGGCACGTGTCTGTTCAGTTCTGCCCCTGACTGTACCCCAGTGCCTGGACGAGAGAAGGCCTCATGGGGCTGGGCTTGCTGCTTCTGGACTCTCTACCTGTGGACTCAGATGGCCTGGACTCCCCGTGTCTGGCTGATTTTGCTCAGCACACTGTTTGGTTGTGGATCTCTCATTCTTGTTGCTGTGTTAGGCTGCATTCTGACCTATACCAAGTCTATCCATTCCACTGTGCTGCGCATTGTGGGTCTTCCCAGATTGGGCTTAGTACCGAGGCGCGGCCAAGAACGTGCCAGTCCTTGGGCGCTGGGGTTTAGATCCCTAAACGGGTTGCACCAGGGCAGGCAGGTGGAAGCCCCTGGCCTGCTTCCATGGAGGTCCTGCTCAGCGGAGGCACTGTTTTTTGTTAGCTAGAAGGGATGTCCAAACTTTCAGAGGATACCCATTACCGAAAATAAAGACACGGCAAATGCAAGAGGAGCCCGTGCTCACACTGGGACTGCTCAAATCCCAAACTAGGGTGGTCCCCTCTGGCGGGCTGAAAGAGGACTACCGTTCACAGACCGCCTGCCCCCTAGCCCCCACGGCTTCTTGTGCCCCGCCGTTAATGGCCGAGGCCATGCATCGTACCTGGAGATCTGGCGGCCGATGTCCTCTGACCTTTGTGTCAAAGGGGAAGGTGGCAGACGGAGCAAGGAAGAGGCCAGTTCTGGGCCCAGTTTGCGGGGAGCCACGGCCCCTCCCTCGAAGGACGAACTTCTATCGAAACCCTCCCCAGGAGAGCCTGTCCCCCAGAGGTCACACCCTGAACCCCCATCAGCTTCTGCCACATACACTTGTTGGGTTTTATCTCCATTTCTAATTTGAGCTAAAATTTCCAAAAATGAGAGATTTCACCAACCATGATCTACTTCGGCTTCTCTTAAACTACAAGCAGCGTGCCCACCCCAGCCCCGTGTTTCACGGTGGCCACACGTGGCAGAGCTGAGAAGTGACGTCCTACTGATGCTCTGTACGGGTAGCAGGAGTAAGTTCCCAAACAGGAAATTACTTTATGCACATGGCGCACGCCCCCGAGCCTCACATGAACTCGATTCTAGGTGTTTGACAGGAGAGACAGAGAGAGACGGGGAAGAGAAGGATTTGGGAAAGTGAGGGCCGTTTTGGCCGCTGCGTCACTCCGTGGATCTTACGGAGATGAGCTCAGAGCCCAGCCCCCGGGCGCCCATCGGAGAGAGTGTCGTGCACCAGAGAAGGCCGCAGGAGGCCCTGCTCGCGGCCACGTCGTGCGTCCGGGCCCCCCCCGGCTCAGGCCAGGTACGGCCGCCCCAGCGCAGACCCACAGCCCCTGTGGATGATGTCACTGTGCTTTCGAGGTTTATTTTTTCTCTAGTGTTCTTAATTGGGGGTTTATGTGCCAACATTAGAACTTAATTCCTGTTCAAATGACAACTCTGTTGACTGACATTAAATACGGTTTTTAGCCAAGCTTCTGCATCCAACCCCGCCTGACTTGTGCCGTCCCCTTGGTTCACACTCTCTGCCATCTGAAGTGTCCCCACACTGCCCCAGAGCAGCGTCAGGCCCCCAGGGAGGAGGAAAGCCATGGTGGAGTCCCGTCCGCTGGCCTATCCTCCCTCCCTCCCTTCCTGCCTTTACTCACTCAGCAGACATCAATGAGCAAGAACCCCCATGAGTTGGGGCTGTGCACCCCCTCAGGGCGCACACAGAAACATGTGCGGTGGGGACCAGACCTCTGTTCAATGTCCACGTCCCCCTCCACTCAGTGTGGGGCAGGACCCCCAGGCCTTACCAGGAGAGCCCACCTCCCCACCCCGAGTCTGCATTGGGCAAACCCTGGTGCAGCTGTTCTGGAGCCTGAGACCACCCCTCTGACCGTGGATGCCGGTCGGCGGCCCCGGGCTGGGGGGCCAGAAAGCCCCGAAAGGCAGCTTGCAGGGACCCCACAGCATCTAGCAAGTGGGCCTTTCAGTCTGCGCTCCTGTGTCTCAGCAGACTTCCCACCTTCTCGGTTCATGCTGACAAGGGCACATTCTTTTCTGCCATTGAAGACCCCAGAAGCGTAGGAGGGAAAGAACCAGAGCCACGGCCTCCCTTTCTCCTCCCCTCACCCCGCCTCTGCTCTGCCCCGGCCAGGCTCTGTGCCGCCTGCAGGCAGGGGCTCAGTGGGGAACCGCAACTCCAGAGCCCACTGCCTGGTGACCGGATCCCCTTCCCTGGCCATTGCCCTTCCTGCTGCTGAGACAGAACGGCACCGTGGGGACGATACTGCCAGGCCTCACACGTTGTTAGTGTGTGTTCGTGCGGGTCGTCGGGGGCAGACGCCAGGGCAGAGTTAGGCACGGGGCGGCGGGTCATGATGCCAACGTGAGGGGCCAAGCGGAACAGCTGCACCGGGCTCTGTAAATCTGGCTAGCTCTTTTCAAAAGCATCCAGACAGCATTTATCAAACACTTAAACACACTTTGCCAGTAATTTCCACTTCTAGCAATTTATCTGATGGATCTAATCCAGCATCTGCATGAAGATAAGAATTTTGTATAGCGTGTTCACAGTAACAAAGGATTGAAACAGCCCCAATGTCCAGCATCAGGAGCCTGGTGACAGAAACAGTGGGATGTCCATACACAGAGTGGTACGCAGCCGGGTAAAGAGAAGGAGGCGTCGCCAATGTAGGACAGAATTCCCGGAGAGACTGCCGAGTGACGGCAGGCAAAGCTGGACTCGTGGACACAGAGGGGTCACCATGTACACACGCTCCATCGGCCCGACGGACGCCGAGGAAGCCCAGCAGTGCGCTGGGAGGCGGGCCGTGCACCCTCCAGCCCTCCCGTGCCCAGGGTTTGCTCTGGCTCTGGCCACTCCTGCAGACTGTGAGTCCCCATCCTGCAGTGTGAGGGGCCGGGCTGTGTCCATGCTCGTGGACACGGCCACAGCATGCAGCACGCAGCCCGGCGTGGGGCACAGAGCAGGGCCAGGCGGCAGGAGTGGGATGGCAAAGTGAATCCCCACTTCCCAGCTTAGGAGCCTGAGGTTCGGGGATGCGACAGGACCTGTCTGAGGTCAGCTGGCCCGTGAAGGTGGCTGGCCCAGGGCCGTTACCTCCTGTCCCCCAAGACAGGTGTTGGGGATGCGAAGCCGGCCACCTTGCAGAAATGCTTCATGGTGACGACCAGTTCGTCTGCACGGGGGAGCAGGTGGGAGGCTACGGCTTTGCTGAGAGCATCATGCTCCAGGACATCTCCCACTTCCCAGGGGCCACCGTGCCCGGCTTCTCCGAGCGCTAATGAGCAGCCAGTTTGGGTCCACACGCGCCCCTCCCACGCGGACAGACTCGTTGTGGGTTCCAAGCAGCTATGAAGGTCGGCGAAGCCAGTTCACTGGGAGGCCAGATGCTTCCCCTCTGTCTTCAGCCATTCTCCTCCTCCTCCTCCACCCCAGACACGCGCGGCGTGTGGAAGACATAAATCACCGTATTTACGGTGCTGCAGAATCTGTTTATTCCCTCTGTCCGTATTGTTCAACCGGCACTCACGCTCGTCTGAATCAGTTGGCTTATTCTCGCCTCCCCACAGCTGATGGGAGAGAGAGACTATTTACTCAAAGCTGAGAACTTCAAAGAATGAGTCCTTGTCTCGAGGGGCTCCCAGCGCCTCACACCCATGAGCCTACTCAAAGTGGGGGGCTGAGCGCCAGAGGCCCTTCCAGGGGACGCGGTCTCCGTCCTTTCTCTAACGCAGTCACATGCACGCTCACACATTCACACGGTGACACACCCACTCACTGCACACACACACACAGTCATGCTCACACCCACACGCTCACACACACTGAGATGCACTCACACACAAATTCCAACTCATTGTCACACTCACAAGGTGACACTCTCACATACTCATGCTCACACGCACACCCCACACTCTCACACACACTACACCCCCACCCTCCCCACACACATCTCACACGGGTCATACTACACACACACTCTCACACTCACACACACACCCTCACACGGCACACCCCCACCCCTCCATATACACTCACACACTCACACTACACCCCCACTCTCCCCACACTCACACACTCACACAACACACACCCACCCCCACACAAACACTCTCACACTCCACACCCACCCCCCACACTCTCACACTCACACACACACTCTCACACCGCACACCCCACCCCTCCATATACACTCACACACTCACGCTACACCCCCACACACTCTCACACACTCACACTGTGCACACCCACCCCCACACACACTCTCACACATAGATAACAAAGACTACTGTCTCTCCCTGCAGTGGGTTTTCCCCTAATTCCCTCAAACTTTCCCGTTTATTTCCTGTCCTTGGGAAAGGGAATTTCTGAATCCTTCTGGGGTTTCTCATTAAGATCCTGACAAATGGGACAAGAAGGAGGACTTGAAGCCCACCGCATCACCAAATATGGGATAAAAATGTGCCCTTTCCCCTCCTGCCCCCCCGCAGCATGACCAGAGTGCTACCTCTGCCCCAGAGGGCCGTTGCTCAGGCCTGTCTCACCCAGCTCCCAACAAATGCTGAAGGGGCCGGCGTGGCCACACAGACTTCCCCGTGAAACCCAAGATGCACAGGGATTGCCCTTTAAACACAATGCGGGGCTTTCTTTAGAGGCGGCCTGACCCGTCTGCATTGCTCCTGCCTTAGCACTGATTGACAGGGCCCCTGGGGCCCACAGGGTGAGGCCTCCACCAGGGCTGTGGCCTTTTCTGGGGTTTAGAGGCCCCCCAACAGATTATCGGGATGGTCCCTTAGGGACCAATCTTTCAGGTTTTCCTGTCAAGGATTCCTACCTCCTTCTTGGCACGCGGAAGCGGGGTTGACGGCAGCTGGGCTGTCCACCCGTGTGGCCTCCGGGAAGGCATCCCCAGAGCCGGCTCCATCTCTCCATCAAGCACACACACCACCGCCGGGACCGTCCCTCATTTTTTCGTCCCTAGGGTTCCCTGACAGTGGGGGAAAAGGCTGCAAGCCGCAGTGGGGGTGTGGCCTCGGCTCCCCGACCCTGGGCTGGGACCGTCACCACAGATCTATGAAAAACAAGCCCTGTGATCCCTGCCGTTGGCAAGCGCACAATTGTGGCCTTATGTTTCCCCATGGCGGCTTGCCTTCCCGGACAGGGACAGGCGGCCTCTGCCCAGCAGCCGGAGACCCCAGCATGGTGCACAGCAGCAGGGAGGCCCCATGGAGCCCCTGCGAGGGGCCACGCTGTGCTCCGGGACACTCACAGCCAGGCGAGGACGAGCTCCTGCTGCCAGCCTGCAGATGGGGAAACTGAGACACGGTGTGCCACCAGCAGCGAGCCGCCTGCCTGGGACTCTGGCTCCATCCTGCACGCCCTGTCTCAGCCCAGTATCCTCTGAGCAGCCTGTCGCTCCCAGGAGATGTCTCAGAGAGGTAACGAAGAGTGTGGGCAATGCTGGCAGAAAGGCCTAGACCCCCACACTGTGTCCACCGCCTGCTCCTTCATCCAGCTGCCCGGTCCCACTGACCCTCCTGTCTTCCAGCACACACACCTGCCTGCCACCTGCTTTAAGGGCTGCCCGTTCCTTCCAGCCAGGTCCCTGCGCAAGTGCCCTCGAGGGGCCTTCCCATCCACCTGGGCCAAAATCATGGCGCCACCGCCATCACCATCTGTCTCCTCAGCTGGCCAAATCCTCACGAGAGCACTTGCTTCTCACCAGCACCCATGAGCGGATCTGTTTCCTCACTTATGGAGTCTTTCCTCTCCTGGGCTGTGGGTTTACTGAAGGTAAGGATTTGTGTAGATTCCATCCACGGATGTATCTCCAGGCCCTAGAACAGTGCCTGGCACACAATAGGGGCTCAGTAAGCATCTAATGAATGAACAGACAGACGAGGAAGAAATGAGGGACCTGCAGGGTGCGTTCGCCTTAGCTTCCAGCAGGGATGGCTCCATAATGGCCTTCCTGATCACGGTGGCGTTCCTTCCTGCCCCTCATCCCCCGTACACTGATTCCCGCCCCTGAAACCGTTGTATATGACCTGCCTGACCCCCATGTTCCCAGCTGTTGCCCACAGGCCCTGGGGAGCCCACGACTCAAACTGGGCCGAACAGAAATCAGTGTCCCCTCCCTGGAAATTGAACCGGGATCAAGAGGGCTCATCTTGTTTTATGCTGCTGGGTACATACTGTTGTGAAAATATTTCCCCGGAGCAGAGGGAATGGACTGAAGGAGGACGATCAATGAAGAAAAACACAATACAGACAGAAAAGAGGCAGAGGGGCGGTGGAGGGAGATGGAGAATTCTTGCATCCCCCCGGGACCTGGTCCCAGCCCATCCACAGCGTTCTTACAGATCCCCCTTGTGTTGCCTAGGCCACCACCAGCGGGCCTGTCCTCCCCACCAACAAGAACCTAGCTCAGGTCGCAGGCTCCTTTTCCACCCTCAGCCTGTCCTCCTGCCCCCTGCCTCCCACCAGTGTGTGAGCACAGGGCCGCGAGTTTGGAAGGGGACGAGGGCGTCCTGGCAGATCATGCTGACCTCCATGTGCTCAGGGAAACCTGACTTGCATGCATGCTCGTCAGCATCAGGCTGCCTGTCCACTGATCCCACGGGCCCTTTGAACACCTCTCTACGCCAGACACTCAGCTTGTGCTGGGGACACAGCGATGAGCAGACAGGCAAATGCTCAGCTCCTGGAAAATTTGCATTCTGTCAGGAGAGGAGTGACTTCACAAACCCAAAAAATAAAAGCCAGATATTATTCTGTAAGTATGATGGAGGAGCCTGGGGGCAGGAGAGGGATTGCCCTTATAAATAGGACTGTTTGCATTGGTGTCACTGAAAATGTGGCATTTCGATAACAGTTCAAAGAAGTGAGGGAAAAATCCAGGTTCAGCAATCCAGGAGCAGCAAGTGCAAAGGCCCTAGGGTAGATGGTGCCTGCTGAGAATCAGAGAGCCAGCCCACCGGTGTGGGAGGTAGTGAGCAAGGTAGTAGTTCTAGAAAGAAAACAGGGGACACGGGCTGCAGGGGACACGCCAGGGAGGCCAGTTGCCCGCTGTGTGCATATGATTTGGGCCTCACAGAATTTTGGGAATGAGAGAGAAGGAGCAAAGACTCACAAAGGTCAGGGGGATTTAAGGCCACACAGCCACTATGTGGAGCGTATGGGGCTCTTACCACCTGAACAAACCCAGGGGTTTAAACTAAGTATTGTTCAGAAGCGGTAACTGAATTCCATGGCAGTGTCCCATGTTACATCCCCCCTGGCAGTCCCCAGCCGGGGCGGGGGGTGACTGCTGATGGGAACGTTCTGGAGTCAGATACAGGTGGAGGATGCACGGCACACCGTGAACGGACTAAATGCCGTGGAACCCCTCACTCTAACACGGCTAACATGGCGACCTCTATGTTGGGTGTATTTTGCCACAATCGGAATAAAAGCGACGGCCTATCTCAGGCCCCCTCGGGACATATAGGGACAGTTGCATTGTCGCCTTCGTTCTGTCTGTTTAGCACATTTATGAATGGGCTTGGACTCTCATCAAGGGTTTCCGGAATTTACCTTGAGGAGAATGTCTAAGAACGGCCCGGTGGGGCTATCTCCAAGTGTCCTGTTCAGATTTCCGGGCTGACAGGGACAATTTGCCGACTGCTGGCTTCACTCTCCAAACCAGACCCCGAGGCATCAAGGAAGCGCCTCCAAGGTCACCCCAAACGTGTCCAGCACCAGACGACATCAACACCCTGCCCCTCATGGAAGCCCCAAGAACATGAACTAATAACAATAAATAGCTATTTGGTTATATTTTACGGATGCATTTGGACTGCATTTCAGGCAATTTTATGGGCAAATGCTATTTTGAGCATTCCCAAATTCCCAAATTGCACGTGAAGCATCTGCAGCATGAACATCTGGAGTTTTATGCTCGTGGCTCCTTGTGCGTGCTGGGACATAAATCTGGTCCTGTTCTGAGATCCCAGCGTGCTTTACCGATGGGTAAGACAGGCCTACCCTGCGTCATCCCCACGTCCGCAAGACGAGGACGCCCATGGAAGGTGGGGCGCGCTGGGTGGCAGCGGGGGCCGTCAGTCCCACCAGCTCTAAAGAAGCCATGTCCATCCTTGTGGGTGTGGCTGTGCTCTCCCTCTCCCTAAATTTAGGGAGAGCCTGTCCCAAGTGGGCACAGGTAGACTCACGCCATCACCTTTCCTGCTAAGTCTGCAGGCCCCAGCTGGCTGGGCTCAATGAGGGGAGAGTGTTCTCAGGGGCTGCCCATTGCCTGAGGGTGAAGAGCAGGCTCCTGGCCAGGACGGTCTGGGCCGACTCCTGCTGACCTGAACGGAACCCCGTCTGTGTCCTTAGCGAACGTCCTTCCACCACTGAGCACCTTGTCTGGCTTGTGATACGTGTCCCACTGTTAGTGCATAAACACTTGTTAATAAATTCGTAAACAACTGAATGAATGAAGAATGTCATCTCATGGGCACCTTCGGTGGCTGTGCATCCGCAGAAGCAAGCTGGCCATGGGATGGCGCATCGACATCCTTCCGTCGTCTTCCCCACAGGTTGGTTTACAGCCTGCAGTCCCACGGCCAAAGTCTGCTGCGTAAGTGACTTTCAAAGCACACGCATCACCGTGCTGTCTGCACGCCATGTCCCTTTGTGCACACACTTTCTGTGATCTCAGGTGTGTGTGCGTTTTTCTGCTTTTTATGTTAACGTTCCATCATTTGTTTTTTCAAGTTTCTATAGGATCTGAAATTAGCTGCTACACAACCATATTTTATTGTTTGAGAGCACGATAACCACATTCTTTCCTATAGAACAGGGGATCAGCAAACTATGGCCTGTGGGCCAAGTCCTGCCTGCTGCCTGATTTTGTAAATAAAGTTTTATTGGAACACAATCAACACTCATCTGCTTACAACTTCCTGTGGCTGCTTGGGCACTGCGAGGGCAGAGCTGGTAGTTGTGACAGAGACCATATGTCTGTGGCCCACAGACCGAAAATATTTATGATCCAGTCTTTTAAGAAAAAGTTCACCAACCCCTCTTCTAGGACATTTAGATATTTTCCAGGTATTGGCAGTTTGATAATCTAGCAGTGAACATCTTTGTACTTTTGACTTTTAACTTTCAATGTCACTTTTCCTTTGCAGTGCTTTGTGTTTCCCTGTATTGACATTCATGTTGCATAAAATTTATTAGGCTATCGAAATTCAGTGAGAATTCTGGTTTCACTATCATCAGGCATGAGTGTTAACATTTAGAATGTCACAGGTTAACCTGGGAAGTACAGGAATGATACCCGAGGGCTTTAATTTCAGTACTTTGCATATCTAGTGACCAGATCTTTATTTTGATGGCGTTTTTACTTTCCCCCAAGTTCAATAATGAAGTTATGGTGAATCTTTTTTTTTTTATAAGAGATCCGCAAATACCTTGACTTGCTGTGAAATCCTCTTCTAGGGAAGAGCAACCTCTGGGAGGAGGAGGGAAAGGGCTCATTTCTCTATGGGAAGTAAATTTCTGTGGGGACAGCAATTTCAGTGGGAAGCATCCCCTGTTTGTTGATGAACAAGGGGAAGACTAACAAGACTAGAGTCTAGGAACCCTCTGTTTTGGAGATGTGGGATTTCCTCCCAGCCTGCTGACTGTTACCTCCCAGGGAAACTTGCAAGAACGTGGCCCTAACTGGACCCCACCCAGCCTTCAGGTTGGAGCCAGGGCTCCCAGGGAAGCACTGCTGGTCGACCAGGTGGCTGACAGGAGGGCTGTTCCGGGCTGCTGGCTCTGGTGTGAGATGGCTCCAGGCTGGGACTGTGTGTGCCTTCAGTGTTCCTGTGGTCTTTCTAGAGCAGATAGACACTTTCTAAGAGGCTGAAAATTCCATGGCAGCTACCCAAGAGCCCCCAGGCGGAGGTGAAGCAAAATTTCATGGTTTGTTTATGCTGTTTCTCAGGTTGACCGGGAAGACATTGTCAGATGTCACTCAGCTCCACAGTCCTCCACCCTGCCTCTACCCTGAGTGGCACCCCACTGCTTTCAGCCTCGGGGCAGGACAAAAGAATTCTCTGAGAGTAAAGTTGTAAAACAGAGTATACATCAAAATAGACTAAATGAGCCTCATACTCATGGCCCACAGTGCCTTTCACGATCCACCCCAGGGGATTTCAACCCCAGCAGCACATCAGAAACCCCGTGGGAAACTTCTGACATTTACTGGGAGTGTCCTAGCCCCATGTATCATGACTGAATTGATCTGGGTGGACTCCATCGCCTACATCTCTCAAGGGTTCCCACAGAGATTCAGTGTGAAGCCAGGAGTGGAGAACCCATTAGAACAAGAGTCAGATAAGACAGTGGGTGTGAGCACAGATGAACCACGGGCCCACACTTCAGAGGCCGACACCTGGGTGCAGATCCTGACTCCAGCCCTTGGTGGTTGTGTGCTCTGAGTGATTTGAACTTCTGCACCCCTTCAACCTGTTTTCTCATCTGTAGAGTAGAAGTGATGACAGCCAATGGGCCAGGTTGATGTGAAGACTGACCAATATGTAAGTCAAGATGGCTCAGATGTGAACTGTACATCCTCCATAAGTAGGAGGGTTTGTTCTTTAATATACTACCATTACTGCTAAAGCATTGGCCCTTTAGAGGGAACCAAGTCACTGGCTTTAATGGTGTTGTCAGTCCCCAAAATGATTCTAGAAAGGGTCTTTGAAGACTGCCTTCTTATTGTCATTTCAAAGATACTTGTGTGTGGCCCATATCTTTGATTATCTCTAGGGATAACAAATCTTTATCTTTAGGAGTTGGTTTGAATTTTAGAATAGCCAAAATATTTCAGAGCCAGTTCTGGTGACTCATGGATCTAACAAGCATGGCTTGTGTTCCAAGTGAAGAAATGAAACCAATTTCATAATTGGATTTTATAATCCCTGCATGGATCTCAAAGTCTCAAATGTCAAGGACCAATCTATTGTTGATGGTGCCTTTGTGGATTGGGGATGTCTACCTACTGGTTTGTTCATTAAACAAGTGTCTACTGATCCTTTGCAAAAGGAGGCTCTGAATAGATTAAGCTAAAGATACATAACCGAAAACTACTTGATCTTATTAGAGACCCTCATAATAATACAAGAGCATCATGAGAAGACTAACTGACAGTCTTATGAAGCCATTGTTGTTTAGGACAGCAGCCCTCAGTTAAATAAGCAAAGCTTAAAGCTGAGACTGGAGGTGGTAACTAAATCCTAGTCTTCTCACTGGTAAATTAAGTAGTTAATCCTTAGTGGACAGAGGTAAGTTTTAGGACACAAACATGTAGAATTGGTCATCCCAGAGCCAATGGTAATCACCAGCATCCAACAATCACTGTTCGTGAAATATTATCTTGACTTTGTGTCTCAAGCCCTTGGTTTCCTTCAAGGCTAAATGAAGTTAGTTGGGGAAGGCAGGGAGGGGAAGCAGCTAAGAGCATGGGCCTTGGGGTCCAGTGGGCCCCACAGTCAGTGGGGCCCATCACAGTCTGGCTGTGTGGTCTGGGCCAAGGCCCTTGAGCTTCATGCTGGGACCAGGGGGAGAATCCCTGGCTTTGGTCCCAGAACTCCAACTAGAGCTCTTTCTTTCACAAAATAACTGCCCCTCAGTTTCTGCCTGAAATGAGGTCTCTGGCTGCACCATTTCAAACACATCAGCTTACTACGTTTGTCATAAAGGCTGAGCAACTGGGTCAGCCATGAGGCTGTCACTCCACCTGGTCATCCTAACACAGCCCAGCATGGCGGTCAACCCCACTCGAATCTGGGTGCGTGGGTTGTTTGGGACTGTCCTACTGAGCAAAGCCTGTATACCCCCTCCAAGTCCAGGTGGAAGAGTTGTAGCTCCATGGGCAGCATTAGCCAGACATGGAAGTCGGGAGACCCCCTTGAGTCTGGTTGTGTAACCTTGGGCAAGCCACATAAACTCCCTGAACACCCTTTCATCTTTAATTGTATGGCTGGGACAGTGTCTGTTCCAACACTGTGGGTACTGTGATCATCGTGCCTATTGTTCAGAGAAGCAAACTGAGGCCCAGAGGGAGTAAGTAACTTGCCTGAGGCTGACTCTGGCAGGAGGAGGCAGTGGCAGGACTCGAACCCAAGCATCTGGCTCCAGAGCCCATGTTCTGAACTGCCTCTCTTAGCAAGGCTAAAGCCTATTTAAAGGTAGTTGAAAAATGCCTTTGGATGCACTTGGGCATAAAAACTTTCTTCGTATGCCTGAATAAAATTAGAAGATGTCACAGTTAATTTAGCACATTGGACCATTATGCTGGATAATTCAAATCAGCGAGTCTATGTGATCTTGTTTGAAATCGGCTGTTGCTGTTATTAATACAGCTAAAAATGAAGAGGAAAGCCTTCCTACCTTGTCTCCTGGCCAAATCCCCTGACGGTTTTCTAATACCTGTAATTATTAACTGGAAAATTTGCCGTAATCTTTGTGAAAGAAAGTTTCCAAGTCAGATCTCCATCAACAAACACATTGTAGATATGTAGGTAAACAGCTCAGCTCACCCCACCTGCCTTGTTTGTTGTTTTTTAAGAACATGCATGAGTGCATTTGTAGTTGGGCATTTTTGGTGGCTTTGCTCTCTTGGCTTTCTGTTTTCCCTATCCACAGGTCAGTATTTCCTCCACAGGGGAGAGGAATAGGGAGGTGGAGACAGCAGGGAGTCTGGGGCTGTGAGTGGACACCCTGGAGAAGATCCTACGAGATCAGCTCCTTGAGACCCTGAGACCAGCCTCCTGGCGAAGACTCTAGAGCAGTTCCCATGGGAGGGTCTCCATCCTAGAGCTTTAGGTCAGAGATGCTCTGGGGAGGGGTGCTGTCCACTCCCCCCAGACAGCCCTCCCCAGAGCATGGATGGTCAGGATAGGTAATCACAACCTCTAGAGTAGAAATGTAGAATAGAAAAGAATATTCCATTTGACAATATTATATAATGTATGGGGGGTGATCCTTTTTAACAAAACTTGGAACTGCAGAGTGACAAAATATTTTTGGTTGGTGGAGATTTTTAGATGGGATTGTGATTATTAATGAAAACTTATTCTCCGTAGACCTTTGGGGGAGTGGGTGTGCAACTCAGTATATAAAATGGGATGTGTTTCTGTGTTTCTCGGAAGGGGATATCGTTTGAAATGGTTGAGAAGCACTTACTTGAAGGATGAGCCAAAGAATTAGTTGAAAAGAATCAAAATGGTCACTTTGCATTTATTCAAAATATGGGAATGTCGCAGCTGCGGGGGTGGGGGGTGGTCAGCACTGAGCATGAACTTGTCTGAACTCGGGAAACTACGACTCTGACGGGGGGTTAGGTAAGGTCCTCGCAGCGCACATGGTCGGGGTGTTGGTGTGTCCTGGCCAAGGCCTGTGGCAGCCCACACGGGCATGGCTCTCCTCTTTGAGACTGACGTTCTCACTGCAGAGGGCTGTCAGCGTCTAAGTTCTTGAGAAAGATCTCCGCGGCTGATAAGCCCTTTATGGAAGAGTTACAGGGCCACTTCTTGGCAGGGCCACTTATCACCTGTTTCTTCTGCTATTGCACAAGTCCGTGTGGCACACCAACTGTTCTCATTTAGGTGTTGTCCTCCTCTGGTGCCCCGTGCCCTTCCTTCTGGCAGGAAGCGTCTATTTAAATCTTTCACAGATTTAGAGGGAAAAGATCACGTCTTCTGGGCCCTGCCACTTGTGAGACGTTCTCTTGTCAAACGTGTCCTCTGTTATTATTCTCTGAGACATCTCCAGGGTCACGCGGTGACCGAGGAGCCACTCCCTCCCACCACGATGGCAAGGGTCACACACTTATCGCCCCTGAGATGGAAGGCTGGGGGTGGGCACTGTGCACAATAAGCCATGTAGAATTTGGGCCCAGTGTTGTTAAATGTATTGATTTTTTAAAACATGAAGTTTTTTTTTTTTTTTTTTATAATGGAGAAGTCCCTCATTTCTAAAAACCCTGAATTTCCCAGAATGTGTAAGCTCAGTTAAATCCTATCAGACAAACTTGAACAGAGGGACAAGCTACAAAGTCTGCCCTCTTCCAAAGTGCTGATGAAATGAAAGGTGAAGACAGGCTGAGGAAAGTTCCAGATTCAAGGAGACCAATGAGGCATGATGGCGGCAGTGATGTTGAGTCCAGGTTGAAGCCTGGACAGGAGGCTGACAGTTGCCATAAAGCACCATATTGGGATGCACAGTGACATGGGAACATGAGCATTTGCTCAAGCACCGTGACATCGTGGTTGTGCAGGAGAATTCCTTGTTCCTACGGGACAATGCTGATGTCTTCGGAGGTAAAAAGGGACACATCCTACAGATTAGTTTCAAGGAGTTCAGCAAAAGTAAAGCAATAAGCAATGACCATGAAATGACCATGAGAAAGAAAAGGAACTAAAGCGCAGATACAGTTAAATATTGACCTAGGTGAATCCAGGTAGCAAAACTATGGGAGTCCATTGTAACATCTGGGAATTTTTCTATGGGTGGACCCAAATTCTTTTCAAAATAAAAACTCCAACAGAAACAAAGAAGACAGGAAAACATAAGGCCGGGTGAGCCAAACCAAGCTCTGCTCTTCCCCATGGGCCCCCAGATGGAGGCTCCCAACAAGAAGGCGTCCGCCCCCGGAAGGCACTTGGGTGGTCTGACCACAGAGTGCCCACAATGCCAGGCACATACTGAGAAGAAAGAAGCAGGCAGCTCCTGCCCTCGTGGGGTTTACGTTCTAAACCTGTTCAGATAACGAACAGGCAAACACAAGCAAACACCGACCTCGGTAAAATGACACCCCATTAGTGGCACGGAGAAAGCAAAGCAGCAGCACGGCAGTGGGGTGACAAGATGCAGTCCTGCAGGGTCACCCGGCCATGGGGTTGGTGGGGAGCTGGGAAGCAGCCCAGCCATCACAGACCTAGCGAAGAGCCTTCCAGGCAGTGGGATCGGCGACGGCATGGGAGAGAGTCCCCACGGCAGCAGCCAGGGTGACGTGGGGAGGAAGAGAGGCCCGTGTGGCCAGCCTGGTGGACGGAATGAGGGTTGGGCTATGTGGGTTTTATTCTAACGGTACCTGGAGGTCACTAAAGTACATCATGTGCGTCTGACCCTGACCCTCTTTCTTTCTGTGTTGTTTCTGGAGCCCTGTGCCCAAGGATAGTAGTAAGAACAAAGCCCCTGGCATCCCGCTCCCTGTGCGCCAGGCTATGAACACACTACAGCTCTTAGCCAATTTACCGCCCACATCCCCCAGTGAAGGAGGCTGGACCATTACCCCATTTGCAGATGAGAAAACCAACACGGATCCTTGCAGAGAAGAGCTCTGCACTGGGTAGAATTTCGGCCCCTGAAAAGATGTGTTCAAGTTCTAACCCCCCTACCCGTGGACGTGGTGCACCCATGGACGTGGCCTTATTCGGAAAGAGGGGCTTTGCAGACGCCATCAAGTGACGATGAGGTCATGCTGGAGTGGGGGGGGCCTGAATCCAATACCTGGTGCCCCAAGAAGAAGAATGAAATTTGGACGCAGACATACTGAGATGGAAGACACACACGTGAAGACAGAGGCAGCCATGGGAGGGACGTGGCCATAAGCCAGGGACTGATGGCAGCACCACAAGGCAGGAAAGCGGCAGGAAGGAACCTCCCCTGGGGCACGCAGAGGGAGCACAGCTCTGCCGATACCCTGACCTCAGACTTCTGGCCACCGGAACTGGGAGAGACGAAGTTTCGGTGGTTTGAAGCCCCCTGGCTTTCAGAGCGTGGTGTGGGCAGCTCCAGAAGGCTCTCAGAAGAGCTGCCAGGCTCTGCACCTGACGGCAGCTAGCACCGCACTCTACAAGACTCTGGGGGCATTGAGGGGCTCCCGGGCCTCATTCCGGGAACTGTTGCACTTTGTGTGTGAGGCCCTCCTACAACTCGCCATCCCCAGCCCCGAGAACCATGTCAGGTGCAAGTCCTCTGGACCCTGACACCACGGGAGGGAGAAATGGACGTCAGCAAGCCACTAGCCCCCTCCCCCGTCCCCTCCAAGGCATAATTGAAGAAATTATAAGCTGGGGCCACGTGGGAGCTCTCCCATCCATGGAAGGGCCGCTGGACCTGCTCTGATGGACAGCTGGCCACGGAAGGGACGGATGCTCCACGGGGCCCCCACCTGCAGGAGGGTCGGGGCCGTGCCGGGGCCTCCCTGGGCGCCGTGAGCCGCCGCCCTGCTCAGATACCTGTCAAATCAGCGTGTGCAGCTGTCCAAACTGTGGTCCCGAAACCCAGTGACCGGGGCTTCGAGAGGTCAGGGACGACACACACAGGAGAAGCTGCTTTCTAATGAAAACATTTGCAGGAGAAACAAAGGAGACTTTCTCTTGGAAACCGCCCTGCCTCTGCACCAGCCCTGGGGGGGGAAGAGAGAGATGAGCGAGCAAGCAGGGAGGTTCTGGCTCTGGGATGGGCTGCAGGGGAACCCGCCGAGCCCACCTCGAGGACACAGTCCTGTCCCCCAGTGGGAGGACCCAACCTCCGCCTGCCCGCAGTCTCGGGATGTCTGACTCCTAACCAGAGAAGACCGTCTCCATAAACAAACCTGTCGGCTTCACCGTGAGCTTCTCAGGAGGCATTTTCCTCCCAGTGAGATAGCCACTCCTGGGGGATCCTGAACTTTGTGAGTTTTCATTTGGGAGTAAACAAGCCCCTTTGATTTCTCTCACGAGGAGCCCTGGGAATAGATATTCTGGTCCAACATCCAAGCTGGGGGATGGCCTGCTTTTTGTATAACAGTAGTGACTGTTTAGACAAAGGAATGGTAGTTCAACTTTCAAGTCTTAGCCAGAAATTACACATAAACAAGTGGTCGTGACGGCACCAATGAGTCCCAGATGTGGCAGGTAGAGGGGTGGGGGCTCGGAGGACAGTGGACACAGCAAGCCAAGTCCCCGTGCAAACAGCAGGTGCTCTAGAAATGCATGCCTGGGCAGTGGGATTGGGAAGCGTGTAATTTGAACTCAGGCCCCTGCACACACAGGACGGTCTGGAGCAGCATTTCACTGGGCGGCTGGGGGCACAGGGGCAGGAATGGGTCACAGGGGTCCCATTGTACCAGGGTGATAGGAGCCACAGAGCTCATGGCTCCAGCAGCAGACTAAACCCACCAGGGAGACTGAGGTCCTGCAGCTGTCAGTGATGGGGGGAACATATCCCCCCCGGCTGCCAAGTCAGATGGCCACACGGAACATTAACACGGGTTGTAACAGGAGGGCAAGGTGACGCTGTTCTGGCAGACGACAGGACACAGCTCTTCCCGATGACCAGCTTCAGGGCACAATGTGGCTGCAACAACGGCTGACATCGTCATCACATCTCGGGGCAGGCCGGGCGCTAAGCACTTCCCATCCATCACTGCAGCTCCTTCTCCCGCATCTCAGCAGCAGACCCCATTATCGTTCCCACACTGTGGATGTGCTGGCTGAGGCTCTGGGGGCTGACCCGCAGAAGTGCCATGGATGGGAAGCAGAGGGACAGAGGCTGGGACTGGCTGGGCCTGACTTCTGGGCATGCTTGTCCTCTGCGCTAGAACATGCTTCTCCTCCATGACCTTTCCTGCCTGGAGTAACTAGTCGGCTTGGTCACGACACTGAGTCTCACTACCTGATTCATGAAGCCATTTGACAGCATGTGTTGGCAGCTACTGTGTCAGACGCTGCAGGGATTTATGCCCAGAGGATGCACCTAGGCACTGGGCGCAGATCAGTGATCAAAAAAAAAAGACAAAATTTCGAAGCACCTGGGTGGCTCAATCAGGTAAGCGTCCGACTCTTGATTCAGGCTCAGGTCATGATCTCAGGGTCCTGAGATTGAGCCCTGCGTTGGGCTCTGCACTGAGCGTGAAG
Organism: Neomonachus schauinslandi; assembly: GCF_002201575.2. Taxonomy (NCBI): domain Eukaryota; kingdom Metazoa; phylum Chordata; class Mammalia; order Carnivora; family Phocidae; genus Neomonachus; species Neomonachus schauinslandi. The sequence continues at coordinate 16,134 of NW_025408749.1, read as the reverse complement.
CCTGCTTAAGATTCTCCCTCTCCCTCTGCCCCTCCCCTCCTGCTTGTGTGCATGCTCTCTCTCTAAAAAACAGAGAGAGAGAGAGAGAAGCAATTCCTGCTCTCCTGGAGCTGATGCTCCAGTGGACAGAAATAGAAACCATGGTGAAGAAGTTACACAGCATGCGAGAGAAAAATGGACTGGTGCGGGGGCTGGAAGAGCTGGGGGAGAGTGTGCACGTGGATTTACCACGTGCCAGCTCTTTGTTTGAGGCTGAGGGTTCAAATGTGAATCATGTGAGGCTCCTGTGGACAAGAAGCTCCAGGGTCATCCAGGGGACACCCAACATGGGAACCAGTAGTCACCATGCGTGGGAAATGCCATGATGCAGGTAGAAACAGACAACATGGAAACAGAAGTGCCCAAGTGTACGTGTGTTACATCCCCTGCCGGGCGGCTGCCACCACCTGCAGCCACTGCCACCCCAGGGCTCGCCCTGTGCTAGCCCCGACTGCTCGTGCTTCGGCTCCCTGGATCCTTAGAACACCTCCATGGGGAGGAAACTGAGGCTCAGGGACATCAAACTACCTGCCTCGGGGCCCACGGCCCTGTGTCTGAAACCTGACTCATGCCCAATGTCCTGTTCTCCAGCACTTCTGAAGGAACGAACCATTTCTTTTTTTCTATCTGCTGCAGACCGAACACAATTTCTTACATCGATCAGATGCTCAAAACAAAGTGTGTTGAGTGAATGACTGCATTTTAGAGTTGCGTGTTCTGAGCTGTGTTTCCTGTATGTCTCCATTCCTCATCCTCCTCTCCCCAGTCCCCTACACATGGAAGACAGAGAGACATTCAGAGGCAAGCATGCCCGGGGCGCAGATGCGCACGCAGCTCATATTCTGGCTTAAGCACAAGCTGCTTGCCTCCCTGCCTCTTCCCTCTGCCCTACCTGACACAAGCGTGTTTGGAGGACAGTGGGTTCTGGAGCAACATGGACCTTGGCCTCTTCCTCCTCACTCCTCAAGTTATGCCCCCCTCGGGATGGAAGAGCACTGGATCCCTTGCATGCCCAACTCTTGGCCTGGCGAAAGCTCAGGCCTCTGGCCAACCCCAGGCCAAGTGGCCTCAGTGCAATCGTGCATGCCGCAGGAAGCCGTCCAAACTCAAATCCAATTAGCTGCAGCTTCCAAGTCCGTCCGGAATGAAAGGCATGGAAAGGTGTGACCACTCATCAAAGGCTCCAGGCTTGGCTGTGTGTCTGAGGCTCAGCCCAGCCTCTGAGCGAGCTGAGGAGGAACTCCCCCAAGATGCTCTGTGGGCCTGGAAACGTTCTCCTGGAGCGGGTGGGCCATGGTTTCGGGTTGAACCGGGCTCTGAGTCCAGGGTGTCAGAGGTTTATCTGAAGACTTTCCAAACCTCTCGCGTTGGAAAAATTGCACTTGAAGGCTGCCATGCCCCAGCCATCCAGTGAGACTTCTGGTACCTCTGCCCTCCATCCTGGCCAGAACCCCCAGAGCCAGCTTCTTCACTTCCACACCCCTGCATTCTCAGCCCTGCACAGAGCCCCACTGACTTCAAAGGGAAGGACAGAGGGAGACAGGAGGAGACAGGGGCCAGCCATCAGCAGACAGTATGCCTGTGCGAGCCCCGTACTTGCAGCCGCAACCCCAACAAGAGGGCCACAGCGGGTGCTGACGTGGGGGAAAGAGAAGCTGGAGGGGACCCTTTGAGAACAGGGTCAGGCCTGGCCACGCTCGCACGAGGGTGCAGTTCCAAAAGTGCCCGGAAGCCCTGAACAGGGGCCCTCCATGCAGGAATTGTCTTCCAGAGGTTAGGTCTGAAGAACGTGTGAGAGCCCGCACTACCTGACGTCTGCCCAGCAGCCTCGGACCACCCACGCCCAGGAAAGCTCCACTCCATGTCAGAGAGGAAAATCGGGAGGAGGATACCAGCACCTCCACACCCTGTGAATTCAAGTCTCTCTGGCAGCAACCAATGCTGTGGGGAAGTGAGTGCTCACACAACCCAGGATCCTTGGAGAGCGTGGGGCCCAGGATTATGAAGCAGCTTGTCCCTGAACCACACAGCCAGAGAATGGCAGGACCAGGATGGGAGGGAGCGTCTCCTCGTCTGCTCATCATTTTCCTCCACTCTTCCCCAGGGTGAAAGCTGGCTGGGGACAGAGTCTACTGCTCATTCATTCTTACACTCAATAAATATTACTAAAGGCCTGGACCCTTGGTCAAGCCTTTTTTGACAGAAAGTATAGATAAAGGAGGTAGACCAGCAAACCAGCCATTACAACAGAAGGACTGCAATCACTTATGATCCTAGATGTACAGTCAAGGTACGCACCCTGGGGGGGGGGGTTAGTTTTAAAAGGTCCCAAGGTGATTCTAATGTGCAGCCCAGTGGGATGCCACCTGATCTTCCAATATCTTATTCCCACCATGGAAATGCCTGAGGGACGGGATCCTGGTAAGTGCCGTGCCTAAAAACTCACACGAGGGCCGCTCCCTGTGTTGCAACTGTAGCCCCTCTTCTGATCCTGACTGCCACACTACATCCCCCCACTTCTGATGTCTTTATTAGAACACATTCCTAGAACCTGAATCCAGCTGTTTCCTGGCACTCCAGCGCCACCAAAGCAGAAAACTCAGTCCCGGCTGTCCTTGCACCATGCTGACTCGGGGCATGACCACGGTGACGTCCCCACGCAGGTCCCGCAGTGGGTCAGGCTGCTCTCCGTCTCAGTAACTCACTCAGTGAACCCACAAATACTTACGGAGCATCAACTCCAAATTGTGGGGTGACTTTGCTCCAAATAAGAGGGTTGAGGTCTTTTAACATAGATCCAAGTCAACTGGGGTTCCCAAAGGAAACTGGATGAGACTCTTGAGCCAAATGTCCCGATACCCCAAGCCTCATGCACCTGCCTCGCCCCTTCAGCCCACCCATACTTACTGCTCCACCAATCTGGTTAACGTCAACACCACCCCTTCTCTGTCTGCACAGAAACCTCCAGCATCCTCTATGACTTCTTCCTCTGCCTCAGCCCCACATTTCCAAACCAACAGTGCCCACACTTCCAAACCAACAGTGCCCAAACACACACTCAGTCCCAGGCAGCTACCTTTTCAACTCCTATGACCTAAATATGTTACACCTCTCCTCGAGCATCCTCCCCCCTTGGCAGGCCATCTTATCAGTCTATTAGGGAGAAGAGGGTTCACTGGGCATTCACCTTCTCACGTAATCACCTCTCCCCACACACATGCTTCTTTTCTTCCTCTTTCTCCCCTCCTCTCTCCCCCAAGGCTCTGATATTCTCAGCACAAGAGTCATTTTCTGCAGGCTGGGACCACGCAGATGCTTCTGACCCCTCGGTGCTGGGCTCATGGTAGGTCTGCAGGGCCTCCTTGCAGAGTGGAGGCAGCAGGGCTGTTCCAAGCCCAAGGCTGGGTTTGGGTGGGCAACGGCTCTTTCCCACCAAAGGCATGTAACTCATGGGATCTATGTAGGGTTGACACACCCGCCCAGCACACCCAGGTCTCTGGGACAGAATTAGGATTTTGCATCCTCAGGGACTCCCAGTGACTGGAGCCAGTTGCCGGGCTACCTGTCTTGTACATCTGTGATCCTATTTCAACAAGAATTCTTCCAAGGTCAGTACTGTTTGACAGATAAGGAAACTGGATGCCAGAGAGGTGAAAAGCTTGCCTGAGGTCACCCATTCAGGAGGTGAGGGGGCTGCAGTTGAAATCCCAGTGAGAACATTCCAGCTCCCATCCTCCCCACCACCCAGGTCCTCTCCACACTGAATGCTCTGTCCCTTCCCAAGGCCATGAGGACACATCTGGACTTTGTGGTCTCTCAACACTGGCCATGTCACCTGGATGAGGAGAAGGCATCTCCAAGGCTCCTGATTCACATGGACAGACTGTCCCAACCCTCTTGCTTTGTAAACTGAGGCCCAGAAAGACTTGGTGGCTTGTTCTGGGTCCCAGGCAGATGTCACCAGACCCAGAACCCCTCAAGTGAGTTTTCCTTCCACCGTTTTCCATTGGTGTGAATTTCCCCACCTGGGAGGGAGGTGAGGAATAGAAAACTCCACACCGTATGGCAGAGAAAGAGGAGCTGAGCTTCGCAAGGACTCTCGAGGTCACTCCTGCCTGAAACTCACACGGGTGAGGAGCCCAGGCGTCAGGTGGGCTGGTAATCCCCACGTGACATCCACAGTGGAACACAGACACAATGCCAGACCACCAGACAGGTGACTTCCTGCCAGGGGTTCTTTCTACACCTCTTGTACCCTCTTTCCCATCTCTTCTCTCCTAGTGGGGGTTTTAAGGACTAGAATGAGAGACCCAGACTTCATCGTGTATAGTGGCCGGGTGTGGGGCTTACGGACACAGCGAGCTGGTGCAGGACAACAGGGCACGTCCCCATCCTGGGGACAGCCCTACCCACATCCAGCCAACCGCCGCCACAGGGAAGGTCCAGCTGTGGGTGGGTCTCCCGACTGAGCAAGAAAAGCCAGAGCTCTAGGTTTTTAGATAAAATATCCTGTTTTTAAGTGAACAGTGTGTAAAAACTTTAACACATCTATGTTCAAATCTTCAAATCTCTCAGGTAGGGATATCACTGTGCCCCACGAGGGCGGCTCTGCCGTGACCAACAAGAACAGAAGCAGCCTCTGGCAGAAGTGACAACCAGCATCAACAGTTTGAAAGGAGACATGTCTGCATAACCTGCCACCCACTTTTATGTCTGTGGTCGGCGGCGCTATTAGCAGCTGGGCTTCAAAGGGTGAGGAGGACAGCAGGTGGAGGCCTGCACAGTGTCCCTGCTTTCATCCTGTCGTTAATGAGGGTTGGTTTACACAAGCATCAAGTGCTGATAAGGGCACCTGAGGGTCGTCCGTGTAACTGCAGCGGCGAGTAGACAATTTATTGGACAGCCAAGTCCAGCCCATTAGTCATGAACTATTGGAAGACGTTTCGGATGTTGTTTTTAAACCATCTTTTGAACCCCGGTAGACTTGAACTTCACGGAGGTGGTACCAGGGAGGATGGGGGCGGAGGGCCGCCCGGGAGCCAGCGCGACCACCACCATCCCGATGTCTGCACGGGGTGGTGGCATGGCATGTGGGGGTCGGGAGACCTGGGGGGCGCATTCGCTTCAGCCTCTGACCGGCTGCGCCAACGCGGGGGGCCATGGGCGTCTTCAGCCTTCAGTAACTTCCTCTGTAAGAAGATGCCTCTGGCTAATGTACCCAACATCCATTTTGCGAGGGACCTTCCTCGTCCCACCCCCAGAAGCCCATGTCCCGGGAAAGCTCAGTCCCAGAGCAGCCTCGTCACCGCCCTGCCAACCCCGAATCCAACAGCTCTCATGCCCAAGATCGCAGTAAACGTAAAGGTGGTGTGGACGTGTGGGGGAACGTGCCGTTGCCCAACATGCCCATGTTATCCGAGAACCTCACACGGAACGATTCTCTCTGTTGGAAACCTTTGTTGAGCTTGACTTCTCCGGACATCTGGGGTGAGGTGGAAAGACATCTTGAGCCTAAGTTCTCTGTGGGTTCTTTTTTGTGCTCACAGGCTGGGTTTGCCCGCACACGCATCTGTGGAGGGGCTTTGTACAGAGCCTCGGGCCAGAGACAAGGCAGCGGGCCGCCCAGGGGAAGCTCCCGGCCCTCGGGGCTGACCCAGCCTGGCACAGCGCCCACTGGCTTGAATCGCTGTCTACATTTCCCGGGTGCTGTTCTGTGGGAGGTGGGAGAGGGATAAATGCGAGTGACCTAAGGTCTCAGGGACGACTTGAGTTTTATGCGTGCATATGACTCCCTCAGCTCCAGCTAAACACGGGTTCTGATCCGTGAGCCTTAAGACCCTGCCAGGCACTGGGTGACTGACCCCATAACAGAGACTGGATCCCACGCCCCCCTCTTTGACCCAGTGACAAAGCAAAGTCCTGAAAGGAGTGAACCAGATCCAGGAGCGGACTGAGCGTGCACACTTCACATGGGGTCGTCCACCGGCGACTCTCTCCCGGAGTCGCGCTCAGCCCCCACTGCTCCCTCTCTCTCTCAGGCTACATTCCTGGGAATATTCACCATTTGTTGTTGGCTAATCAGTCAGTGGAACTGTCCAGGTTGGAATCCAACAGCGCTCAGGTATGACGACTCCGCCCTGCCCGACACCTTCTCTGCCAGAGACCAAGGCCGTAAGCGGATGTCTACTTCCCCTGCTCCCACCTTCTCTGCAGCCCAGCCTCCCCCCTGCATTGTATGTGTTGGCTTCCTTCGCTCCAACCGTAAAAACACTAAAATAATCAGAGATATAAACAAGGGTATGCATGCTTTATAAATAAGAAAAACTAGACGTAGCCTAAACGTCAAGAAAAGGGATTGACTGGATCATGTAACACATTATCTGTTAGATGGAAGAGACGCAGCCATTAGAAACTGTATTTCTGCCTGTGAACAACGGGAAGTCATCACCATTGAAGAGTAATTATAAGGACAAGGTTGCAAAACGCCACAGAGAACAAAACATTGATTTTGTTAAAAAAAAAATATATATATATATTCATATTCCATAACGGAAAACTCAAGGAAATGGTGTCAACATCTTAACAGGTTGGTGGCTGGGTATGGAGTTGTGGTGTTCTCTCTTCTGATGTGTTCTCTTCAGTGGTGCTGTCGACGCAGGGCTCCAAAGTCAAGATTTCTGGGTTCAATTCCCAGCTCTGCTGGTAGCAAGGTTCTGAGCCCATGGGTGCCTCAGTTTCCCCTTCGTAAAAGCGGAAGTGATATGACACCTCCCTCCTAGGGCTAGGGGGTAGGTCTGATAAGGTGCTGTGGCAGAACTGAAGGTCCTGAGGGTTTGAGGTGAGATGGCCACAGGGACCCACCGCAAGGATAAACCTGGCCAGGCTATGACACGGCTCCCCCACCCCATTCAGGTGTACATACGTGCACACATGTGTGCACGCATGCACACACACGCACGCACACACACTTTCCTCCATTCCAAACCTGACTGGACTTCTGATCCTATCCGAGAGCTCCTAGGCCATAGAAGGGCCTTTGCCGCCCTCTGTATTCGCTGTCGCGCCGCCCCCCCCCCCCACCCGGCCGCTGAGGGAACAGGAGGGCAAAGGAGCCACAGGTGAGGAAGCCCCTTCTCTGTGAACCCAGAGGCTCCTGGCGCCCAGCATCCACTCGCTGTGGAAGTCCCCGGCTAAGGGCCTCCACGGGGCAGCATCCTCGGATACGGAAGGGCAGGGCTGACCGCAGGTGAGATCGGGGAGAACGCCCCTACTCCGAGTTTTATTCGATGAAGTCCCCTATTGGGTCCCACCCCATCACATTATACCTGCCCTTATTCAAAAGGAAAAAACAAAACAAAACGGCATGCTTGATCCCGTTCTGGATAGGCACGCACACCGTTTGGGATTTTCTAAATGACAGCACCTGTTAATTGTCTGGTTAGGTATGACCTATTAAACATTTACCGCCCATTTCCTGTACATGTCTGGCGAGGCCAGCAGGAAATTTAGAACAAATTAAGCAGCAGCTGCAGTCCGTCGTGCTTTAATGGCCCCTCCATGATTCTGCGCGGCATTGTAAATATGAGGGGCAGATCTATTAGGGACAGGCGGGTTCCATCAAGAAAGCCTCCGCCTCCCCGTCCTCCTGCCAACCGGGCCCGTAAAGTTAAATTGGCCAGCACGCATCTCTCCCTCCCCGCTTCCCCCCACACCCGTCCATCTGAGGGGAGGCTTTCTCATGTCCACACCCCCTCACCCCTCCCCACCGTTCCCACACGATTTCACATGTGGTCCGAGAGGGGCACTTCCTGCCATTATAAAAAGCAAAACCGAGACCCCAGCAAAAACAGGCTGTGCGCAGAACACCCAAGTTGACAGTGTGAGAGAGGCTAATCCACTCCATATGACAAACAGCAGTGGCCCAGGGGCAGACCCAGGCCCGAGGAGAGCTCGCCGCAGCCTGTCCCCCACCCCCACTCCCTGCTCAAGTGGACCCTTCAGAACAGGAGAAAAATATTCTTAGGAGCACACCCCTAACTTTAAACTGATTATGTTTGGGTTTAATAGCCTACCATGCATTGTTCTTTCTTCACTTTGAAAATAAACTCTAGGAAGCATTAATGCAAATACAATATAAACACGCTCGTTCCTACATTTTCGCATCTCCTGGGTGTACTCCGGCTCTCTCCGAAGCCATGGCTTAGCCTGATGTGAGAACCAGATGGATCTTGAAACGGGAAGCTTTGCAATTCTCACCGTGTAAGCAGACAGCTGTCCAGGTGATCTGAGGGAGGAGAGCGCCCCACAACACGACTCCCATAACCGCTTCTACCGCCTCGAAACAGTGAAACCATCAAGGGCTGCTCTTTCCGGCTGCTCTGCAGAAAAATGCCAAATATTACCTCGGTTATCGAGGGAGGTGTGACCAGAGATTTGGATTTAAAAGAACATATCCTGTGGTAACCATACTTCAGTCAATACTTTTAAATTTCTGGCTCATGTCAGATGCTGGATCCCTGACTCAGTCATTCGGTCCCTGCTGCTAGCCAGCCAGGGCGACGACCCCTTTCCACAGCTGCTCCCCAAGGAAACTGGGACTGAACATGCTTATCAGTCGCCACATCCAAAATAGAACCCTTCTACTTCCTGTTTCCTACTTCCTGCTTCCTACTCCCCAGTTCCATAAACCATTCTTGAGAGGTGCTAAAAATGGAAAGGACAAGATGAAAGAATTAGCCAGAAGATTTATACCAGCCCATAAAAGTCCCCTCAGTGTTCCAGAGACTAAATTGTCAGCTCTACTTTAATTGAACCTTTTACTGAGTGGTTAATCTGAATTTTGTCTATAATTCCATTAAAACCTACTAGGCCAACTGTTTGTGGTTTGGTTGTTCTGGATGACTTGACAAATTAGTCTAGTAAATTTTGGGTGTCTTAAGTACTAAATTAGGTCATTTGTTTAATGAGCCAATCCACTGCCCAGAGTTTGACCCCAACCCACTAGGGTGAGTTCACATGGAGTTCCAAGGCAGAGCCCTCATTTGTCTTATGCTTCCAGAGAAACTGCTCTGGTTAGGGCTGACCATGGAATTCCAACCTCAACATTGATTTGTTAGTGATGATTAGCAAAGTAAATTCCTTTCTTCATTTTCCTTTCTATTCTCCTCTTCCAGTGTTGTCACTGCCGTAATCACCATCACCATCACCATTCCGTCATCACCATCACCACCATCCTCATCATCACCACCATCACCTCCATCACCAGCATCATCCTCATCAACATCACCACCGTTACCATCATCATCCCCATCGTCACCATCACCACCATCCTCATCATCACCATCATCACCATCATCCTCATCAACATCACCATGACCACCATCATCCTCATCATCATCACCATCACCAGCAACACCCAGTCCCATATGGAGCACTTAATATGTGTCAGCACCCAACTGCTCAGCGCTCTGGGTACCCTACCCAACACTTACAATGAAATCGTGCCAACATTAGCCTTATTTTCCAAAAGAGAAAATAAATCTTAAAAATGCTCATTTTCCCAAGAGCACATTCAGTCACTCATACTCACACATTCATTCATTAACTCTTTCAACAAGTATTTAGTAAGCATCTACTAGGTACCAGGCAGTGGGGATCCAGAGCTGATTAAACCATAGTTACAACTTCCAAGGGCTTCACCATTCAGTTGAAGAGAGTCATGAATATTAATAAATGTAATGTAATTCTGTAATGTAATTATCATAATTCAGTAGACCAAAGTACACCTGGGGCACAAAGGAATAAGTAACCAACTTTGTCTCTAAAACATTCCCTGAATTACGTATATGAATTCCAGCCTTTTCGACGATATCCATTCACTAACATAATATCCACCCAGAAGGTCGTGTGTATGAACTTGTTACCTTCTGAGAATCAGAAACTCCCTTAGCAGGCTCTTCTGTGTGTATATAGTACAGAGGGGCTGACATTCAGAGCTGTGACTCAGAAGAATGACCACCTTTCCTAACCGCACTGTGAATTAGCCACCACTCCTCTCTGGGAAGGACTGTATGGCTGATCTAGCCATGAGTACCAGAATGGCATGGACAGTGTCGTTTTCCTTCACGACCCGCTATGCTAAACACCGAACGGGGGACACCACAGGTTCTCAAGAGATGTTGGTTGACTTGATTAGCTTTGATTTGATTGGGTTTTCTGGAAAATCAGTTCTCTATATAGGTTCTAGGTAGTGACTCTATTAACCAGGGTGGGGCTGCTTTTTTCCAGCCCAAATGGAATGACATGAGCTTGGTGCAGACTCTCCAGTTATGACCATCTTGACTCAAGAAATAATCTTAGGTTTAGATATGCTCAGAACCTTAATTCAGCAAAAGAGAGAATAAAAGCGTTCTTCTCTTATTATTACCTTCTTGAATATCCCCCATGCTTGGGAGCATTTCATTTCCTATCTGACCTGCTCTACACATTTAAGGACCGACCATTCCAACGCTGGCAAGTAGTCAATCCACAACACACCCTTCTGAGCAGTGATATTTGGTTTTGTTATTTTACAAAGGGCTCCTGAGACACTGAGCTGGGAGGAGGGACTTCTGGGGGGCGGTAGCCCAGTCCCCTTCTGGCAGCTCTGGCTGCACATTCGTGTGACAACTGTGATGTGAGTATCTGAGAGGTAGCATCCCAAGTCCACCTGCACCAGCTCCCACCCACATTTCTCTGCCTGTGTCTCAATAGGCACCAACGAGGCGATTAAGCGTTTAGTAAAAACAAGAACCATTGAGCAATCACCTCATGTACTCAGACTACGGATGATAACAATGCAGATGAAACTGTCCATTTAAGCTTTTCATATTTGGTGCAAGTACACAAAACCTCAACTCAGACACACACACACATGTATGGGAGGGCAGGGATTTGCGCACATGCACACACATTGATGTGGACCTTGGAAATGATACATGAAGGTAGAGACAGCCTCATGAGCCAACAGGGGTCCAAAGGAGACTCTAATGTTGTCTAACTTATGATTCCACATCACCTTCCTGCCCCATTCTAGTCTCTACTGATACATCCCTTCTCTGAACTCCCTGGAGTGTGCCAGTCACCCCATCCAGGCTGTAGGTCAGTGGGGGGTGGTGCTGTGCTTTTCCCTCCATTTTAATTGACGTTATAAATACACGGGGAAGTGCACAACCAGTAAGTGTGCAGCCTAAGTATACCCCGGTGTTGCCACCACCCGGATCAAGTACGGAGTATTTCCACTCCCCCAGTGAGCTCTCTGTGAAACCGCCCTCCTTCTGCCTGTCACCCATGAAATGAGCAGAACCTAGGGGCTCAAAGCACTGGCCCACTCCTGTGGCATCCTTCATGGCTGTGTGATATTCCTTTATCAGATGCCTCACTTCTCCAAACGCTTCCTCCATAAAATGATAGCGGCAATCACGCTATCGACCCTCTCCAGCCAATGGCATTCTTTTGAGGATAAAGTGAGGAAATGCCCACAAAGTGCCTGCTCCACGGTAAATGCTGACGACCAGTTAGCTAGGATTAGCATCGTCGCTGTAAGACGCCAGTACGGAAGGTGTTGGGCAGTGTAACGGCTCTCCCACGTGTGGGTGTGGACACCCTGTTGTCTACTGTCCTCCAGAATTCCTGGTGGTGGGCTTCGCTGAGATGCTTATGGTTGCTAGTAGTTTGCTTATTCTTATCCAGCTGTGTGGGGTAAACACTTGGCTCCTCTGCCCCTGGTAAGAGCGCTCGGGAGGACATCACGCCCGGGAGCTCTGGCGTCCTTGCAAAGCCAGAGAGGACTAGAGGCAAACGATGAGAGGGCCCACCTCCCTGGCACCACGGGCTCACTCTTTCTCCGGATTCAAAGGGCTGGGCTGCAAGCTACACAGCAGGATGTCCTCCTTGTGGCCCTTCCCTTTGCTTTTCGGTTTCAGCAGGGGAAGCCCCCTCTCCCGCACTTCTTCCCACCCCTCTGGACTAGCACCACTCTCCACACTCAACCCTGCCCTGGTGCCCTTTGCCACGCAGCCTGTCAGGTTTCGATTAGGCCAGGGGAACACCACAGGAAATGAGTCAAGGAAAGGAAGGCTGTGATGTTTTTTTAATTTCGAATACCAGATTTATTTTTTTTTTTTTTAAATGGCAGCGTCCCAGCAGTGCCAGGTCGAGGAGGAATGCAAAAAATGTGCAACTCGAAACGTTTGAGGAACAGCTAGATCCTCCGATCGTTTCTGATAAAAACCCATTGGAAGCTCTCAGCTGTCCCCTGGGAAGACATCTGCCCTGGGAGGCGGACGCCGGGATCATGTCCAAGGTCGGGGTGGGAAGTGGTCAGGTTCCGACCACCACGGCCAGCCCTTCCTTGGGCTCCTCAAACCTCCGTCTACTGGCCTGGCTGCAAGGGAGCTGCACGGACCTGGACCCGTCCCTGACCTTGCTGACCCCCAGACTCCAGAGGGGGTGTCATGACTATTTAGTGAGCCTCAGTTTCCTCTTTTTGCCAAAAGCATGATTTGAATTGAATATACGGGTCATCTAAACCCTTCTCGCCTCCAATGCCATAAGAACTGCCTGTCAGTAGAAGCTGGCCGGTCAGGATCCCGCCAGAGACACAGAATCAGCAGGAGAGAGATAGTAAGAGATCAATTTCAGGGGATTGGCTTAGTGAAGGCGGGGCCCGCCGGGCGAGTCCAGCATCCACAGGCCCCTGGCCGGACCTCTCAGACGTGGGCTGGAGCCGCCGTGCACATGCGGGACTTCTTCTCCAGGGAAGCGTCAGCTCTGCTCTTGGGGCTTCCAGCTGAATGAGCCAGGGCTGCAGAGACAATCTAGAACCATCTCCCTGCTGAAAGTCACCTGATCGGGGACCGCAGTCCCATCCGTGCAGGACACTGTCCCTGGCACACAGAGGGGTGTTTGATTACAGAGATGGGCTCGGCAGCCTCACCAAGCTGACACACTGTGGCAACCGAGGCACGGTTCAAATCTGGGCAGGCTGGCTCCAGAGTCCACACTGGTACTATTTCATTATTATTATTATTATTATTAAGTCAATAGAATTTATTTTTAGAACAGCTGTAGGTTTACAGAAAATCCGAAAAAGAAAGTTCAGAATCCCCACCTGTCCCTGTGTCCCTTATGCACAGAGTCCCTGTGACTAACATCTTCTGCTACATTTATTAGAGTCGATGAACCCACACTGATACATTATCATCACTCAAAGTCATAGTTCCCCTTAGGCTTCACTCTCGGCGGTGGACATCTTCTGGGCTTGACAAATGTATAATGATGTGTATTCATCATTACAGCATCACAGAAAGATCTCACTGCCCTGAACATCCTCCGTGCTCTGTCTGTTCACCCTGTCCATGCACACCCCTGCCACTGATCTTACTGTCTCCGTGGTTTTGCCTTCTCCAGAACACCACAGAGTTGGAATCCTGTCTTATGTGGTCTTTTCAGACCGACCTCTGTCACTTAATGATATGCACTTAAAGGTCCTCCAGGTCTTCTCCTGGCGTGATAGCTCATTTCCTCTTAGCACCGAATGATAGTCCACTGTCTGGGTGTGCTGAAGTTCCTTTTTCCATTCACCCACTGAAGGACATCTTGGCTACTTCCGAGTTTTGGCAATTATAAATAAAGCTGCTGTAAACATCTGTGCACAGATTTTTGTGTGGACATAAGTTTTCAACTCCTTTGGGTAAATTCCAAGGAGCATGATTGTCGGATCATATGGTAAGAGTATGTTTAGCTTTGGAAGAAACCACTAAACCATCTTCCAAAGTGGCTGTACCATCTTGCCTTCCCACCGTCCCACCGTCCCACTATAAATAATGCCTCTCTTGAGTATACAGGCGGAGTATGCAGGCGGAGCTCAATGCAGGGGGCCCTTCGGGGCGGTCAGCCCCACCCCGCTCTCCGCGTCCACGGAGTCCAGCGCCTCTCTGGCAACCATCCCACTCCACCCTCTCTCAATTTTAGCTCAGGTCACGGCCAGTTCGGTTATTTGAATGTCTGCAGGAATCTGCGTCCTGCTGGTCTCCCGGTGGGGAGTCCGGAGGGGGGGTACTGAGGATGCAATCATGCTGGTCTGGCCTGCGCCCATGTTTCTTATTTCTCATTTGCAAATAAAAATACTCGGCCCCTCCAAGGCCCACAAACTGCCACCTCCCCAGCTGGCCACACACTGCAGCCATGGGGTAAGGCAGCCGCGGCAGGGCCTGGGACACGGGAGCACCTGCGAATCCCAGCACGGAGGCAGCCACGTCCAGGGAAGGCCTGTGCCTGTCCCTGGGCCTCCCTGAGCACTTTCGGACATGGGAGTCATTTTCCAGGGGTTGCGGTTGAGGAGGCCGTGGTGACAGCGGCCTGGCTGTCCTCGGGTGAACGTCTGTGGAGCACTTACTACACGCCTCGTGGAGCACGTTGCTGGCATCTAATGACGTGGATGCCGCGAGCATGTCCCCACTTCACAGTCACGAAACCTGAGGCTCGAGGTAGATACATGACCTGACCGAGACCACGCAACCGCGGAGAGCACAGAGTGGGGCTTCAGACCCAGCTTCCTGACGCCTGGGCGCACAAGACACCGCAGTCCACGAAACACTACTGAGTGCCTACTGCATACTGTGCACACACCGATTCTCTTTGGAGTCCTAAACTCGGTGGGGCAGCTGTCACCTCCCCACTGCGCAGACACCAGGAAGGAGGCCAGGGCACGGGAGCGAGATCTGGTTAATAGCAAGCCCGACTCTTCCCACTTGGGGACATGAGTCTGGCATCTGTTGGGTTCCCACCTCAGCCCTTCCTGGACCATCTGCATGACACTGGTTTGACTATCCCACCTGCAAGACTAAAACCACAGAGTGCCTTCTTCACAGGCTTCCGGAAACCCCCAGCCCAGAGCCCAGGCACAGAGAGCATAAGTTGCCATTTCTATTACTCCCTCTCCCCATTCTGGTCTCAGTGGGAAGAGGCAGGTGGCAGCCTCTGGCTAGGACCCTTCTCAATGGCGAGAAGGAGAACCGCCCTCTATACCCAACCGTGAGAAGCCCCTTCCCACCTCCTGTTCTGAACGGCAAACATCCCTCGGCTTCCTAACCCCAGAGCCAGGTCCCGCTGAGAGCGGGGAGCTCATGGAGCAGACAGAGCTGGAGCCAGCACTGAGTCCCATGAAAGCCACCCCGAGCTCTCTGGCCAGAACAGACCCCAGGGGGACGTGCTGGATGGGGCAGAAGTCACAGCAGTCCGAGAGCGTCCAGCTTCCCGACGGGTTCTGCTTCACGTGAATATGGCTTCCCTTCTTAACCAGATCGTTAAGACGCTTGGGCCAGGCTCCCGGCCACGACCCAGAGTCCCTCCTGCCCGCCCGAGCGGCACTTCCCCAGCAGCCTCCAGGAGGCCCCGACCTCCTTTTTTAAGAGGTTCCAAATGGTCCCCAGTCGTGTCTTCCTTCCATGAGACACAGGCAATTTAGGTGTCATGGGGGCCTTTGTAGAGATGTCAATGGATTATTTCACGAGAAGGAAACCCCCTCTTTACACCCCAACGTGGCTTCTGCTATGGAGATGAAAGAACTGGGAAGGCAGGCCTGAAAACAGATAATTCATGGGACTGTCAGAGCGTGATCTGAATGACATTCACACCAGGCCGAGCCGGGGAGGGGGCTGCAGAGCCCAGGGGGTCTCGCTCCAGGGGGACGCAGGCCCGGCTCGCAAGTGCTGAAGTGATAATCCAGCCCACGGGGCCTGGACAAAGCTGGACATTTTGTCCTCGCTGTCAAAACGCCACAAGCTCAGGAGCAGATGGAGTGGTGTTGGCAGTCGTAAAACGCCCCTGGCCCACCAGGGACAAGCAGGTTAACAGAAGGGATTGGCGCCATGCATGTCATAAAAGCCCCACAGACCTGTCATGTTCCGATAAATCTTGATTCTGTAACGGAATAGCACTGTGGTTCCCAGCCTTGGGTTTCACAGGTGAGCCGTGGACTGATGGATGGTTTGGGAGCTGGGGGGACGGGGGGGGAGGACAGAGGAAACCTTACACGCCACCCCTACCCCCTCT